>NC_090874.1:3591845-3614345 GCF_036669935.1 Montipora foliosa
ACATCACGGTTATCACCTTTGAGGGAATTGTATGGTCTTTTTCGCTCATCCATGGCTAACAATCTGTCAGCTTCTTGCTGATTACGCTCCTCCTTTCTTAGTGCCTGGAAGGGAAAGAAAAAAAACTGAGTTCTGTGGACAATTTCTGGCTAATAAATCTGGGTTATTGACCAAGTACGGGGTCAAGATGGCTGGATATTGGTCCAGTTCTTTTTTTGCAAGTTTATGGACCAAGAAGAAGTTTAGGTCAATAAACACGCGAAAAAAGAACAAGGCCAGTATCCATCCATTTTCAATAAAGGATTTATTATAATATTATGGGATAAAACACCAAAAGAATTATCTCCAAGCAAGAAATCCCAAGTGGGGAGTATAGCTCCATCTTGCCTGCTCGGGTAGCCAATCACAGCGGGATTTGGTTCATCTTACCCACTCACAGAACTACAGCTGTAGTCATGTAAATATTTAGTTTTTTTAACCCTTTCCCTTTCCCCAATGGGTAAGTTCCATTGCTACTGAAAAAATTAATTTCCACTATTTTTTGCCAACCCAAGAGAGAAAGTTGTTCCATTAAAATCTGATTATTTAAAAATTCTTAAGTCTTAGAAAAACTATGTTGTAAGAGTTAATTGTTATCTAAGACAATTTTTTCTTGTCTTATTAGAAAAGATCTTGCTCCCATCAATCAAAGACTGGGTAACTTTATCAGCGCGAGTTCCAATAAAAGATGTGGGCAGCACCTGAACAGGAATTCTTAAGTGAAATTTCCAGGGCTCAGTTGTTCAAAGGCCAGATAACATTTTCTTGTTAAATATAAGTCATAATCCATCAAAGACTTGTTAATAAGTCCTTTCTCATATACTGTGACTGTGAATATGCACACTCAAAGCACATCTTAGTTAAGGGCCCACAGACGGATTTTTCGCGCGTTACTAAGGAAGTGAAATGTTACCTCCGGTAACTGACGTCATCATATCATGAGCTGACAAGAAAACCCACTCACAAGCAAAGGTCACCACACAAACTGTTGTTTCCATCGAAGGTTTTTCCTCGCCCTTCCTCGCACTTGTTCTCGGATCAACTGCGCATGCGTAAACAAACTGACTTCCGGTTTGAGAAAAAAGCTAAATTTCTGGCGGTTTTAGATTGAATTATTATTTTTTTACATGGCACGTTTCACCCCCAAATACAGAATATAGCTAAGCATTGATTTTTTAAAATCATCTTTTTTGAAAAAGTTGTGGGTATTTCAGTATCGTTTATGTCTTTAAAAAGAACATTTTTGAAAATAAAAAGAAAACCATGCTTGGTTGGATGCAAAAACGAATACAAATTATCAAACCATCGATTAAATACCTAAATTGCGTAGCACGGAAACAAATTTAGAGTTTTCTTTTATTGGTCACGTGATCATGGGCGTGGTATGATGACGTCATATTTAGGGTCATTGGCTTACAAAAGGTGGAAACTGACCAAAATATTGTCAAATTCTCTCAAATTACTTATCCATTACATCCTTAGCAACGCACCCCAAAAAATACGTCAGTGGGCCCTTAAGGCGAGTTTGAAAACCCTGGCCAACGTCTACTGTGAAGTAAACATGTATCCACTTGATTTACAGATGTAATAAAGTTATCCTGCCTGTGATCAAATGTGCCACTTCAGAAAATACCATAATATTCTTTATTTGTTCCCCCAAATTTTGCATACATGTAAGCATTGTTTCCAGTTTCTCTTAAGACTTACAATGGTCCTAAGAGAAAACAAAGACAATGCTTAAGCAAAATTTCGGGGGACAAACAGAGTACCGGTATTAAGGTATTTTCCAAAGTGGCCTTTGGGGGCAAGATCGTTTCTAAAAAGACAATAAAATGGTCTTAGACAATTTATGCTAAGAATGAAAACTGACTGCTCTGGTGCTATTCACACCTTGTTAAGCTTTTCTCTTTTCGTTTCTTCGTCATCTTCATCCACTGATTTTTCTCTCTTCTTGCCTTTCCTGCGATTTTCCTGATGTATCTGAAATCATCATTCAAAGTTTGGCCATTATACACATGAAGCAAAAAAAAAAAAATAACGCCTGAAGAACAACAGCTTACTGTTGTCCTTGATCAAACTCAAGCATGCTTCCAACAGACATGTTTATTTATATGATTTATGCACATGCTGCAGGCCAATTGCCATCATGGACTTACATTCTCACACTCTTACAACCTGGTGACATAGTGTGTAGTGCACATACAGTGCACTACCACAAAAATTAAAACATTGTGTGATATATTCCTAGAAATCATGACATGCTGACCTCCATTAAGGACTTTCCATTTTCCTCTGCTTCTTGGATCATCCTAGCTGCACTTGTGAGGGGATCTGTGATCTGTAGATTCTGCTATTTAAAACAATAATTATAAAACTTACAGCTGTTTTTAAAAGAACTTGTTCAACTTTCTGCTACTGAGAGTGACACCACCAGACTTTACTCTGTACAGAAACTATCACTAAAGCTTCACCTACTTTGGTCACTGTGCACATACCAACAAACTTGTATAATTATTATACTTCCTTTTCATTATTTGTTTATTTATTTTGTAAGCCATATGCCATATCAACTTTAATAGTGCAATAAACTTGAACTTGAATCTGTACTAGGGTATTCCAGATGATCACTGCTCACTTCCTCCAATCCTGTTCCTATACAATTCTAGACAGTTAAGGATAAAACAAAAAAGAAAGAGGGAGGAGAGTACAGAATGCAACTACAGGGGCGGAACACAACTACTAACTGGGCTGAAAATCACTGCAATCCCGTAGAATAATTGCCCGCTTGTCTATGCTTTATAAATTTAGAAACAATTTAGCAAATGTAGATAATGCTAATCTCCACCCAATTACCTATTCCTGTATGCATTCCTCTGTGCATGCAAAGTGTGATTTTTACAAGTATTCCTTTATTCCAAGAACCATACAGGAATGGAATAAGCTACCAAAGGAAGTAGCATTGAAAGAATCACTTAAATCTTTCAAGAGCGAAATTTCCACAATTTCTTAGCTCCATTTGTGTACATAATACTATTATTTATCATGTCTTTAAAGTTTAATGCAGTCCTTTGTATTCAGTATTGAATGTAGGACTTAATTGGTAAATAAATAAGTAAATAAATAAATATGGTATGTGACAGTGCAAACTCATTGCAGAGCAACAACATGGTACATATACTGTGTAATAGTGGTGGAGTGTAATGCAGAGCTCAAGGTCTTGGAAAAAATCATGTTTCTGTTTGCGTGTATCTCTAAAGAACTGAAATTCACATAATTATGCCAAGGACCAGAGAGGGCATCTCCTGTAATCCTTTTCTCTTGGTTTAAGGCCCGAAGTAATAAATTGCTTGCATGCTAGAAATACAATACCGGTACTTTCTTATGGTCTTTTGGCTCAACTGCAGAACATACTCCCAGCGTCTGATTGCACTGGAATTCCAACTCTTTTTTTGAAGAATGCTACCATTACAATGCAAACAGTAAAGATCTGAAACTGGGCAGGGGTGATATTCTGCTATCACTCTAACCTACATGTACATGTATCTCTTCATGTGTGCACCTCACATTTTCCCTTGGATTAAAATAATGTTTTAAACCAGATTAGCGGTCCCAATGTTTGAAAATTGGTGAAACAGTTTCTTCACCAGTTTTCCCTCACGGAGGAATTCCCCAAGGTACTAGGCTTGGCCCCCTATTGTTTGCTATCTTGGGAAATGGGTTCGTGACAAGCTTATCCGAGGTGCTCGCCAAGCTATTTGCCGATCATAGCAAACAAGATCCATAACTTTGCCTCAGAGCATGGGATGCGGCTTAACCCCTCCAAGTGCCGCAAGCTTATTATAAACTTTTTGCATTTCCAAAAATTCCCCCTTGGCCCGTTACAGCTGTCTGGGACCACCATTAAAAGAGTGTCTACTTACAAAATTCTTGGGCTGAATATTAGTCAAGACTTAACCTGGAATATGCATATTAATTATATCTTCAAGGAGGCTAACAAACGACTTTATGCTATCAGGCTCCTGAAAAAATCAGGAGTAGAAAATCAATGACCTTGTTCAGATCTACATTGTACTGTTCGCTTATAAGATCAGTCTTGGAATATGCCTCACCAGTGTGGTCCGACTTACCAGACTATTAATTTTAGCCTTTGCTATAGAATAAAAAAGCATGTACTTAACAATAAGGTAGAGGTGTGTCATAGGTTACCACTTAAGATCTGGGATAATTACAAACTAAAACACTGAACAGAACCTCAAGTCAGAACCAAACGTTTGCAAATTTTGCTACAATGTTGTAAAGCTAGTTTATTTACCTTGACCAACAACTGTAATTCAGTTTATACTGCAATAGTTGGAATTAAACACATCTATCTATCTATCTATCTATCTACCTACCTACCTACCTACCTACCTACCTATCTATCTATCTATCTATCTATCTATCTATCTATCTATCTATCTATCTATCTATCTATCTATCTATCTATCTATCTATCTATCTATCTATCTATCCATAATCAGGCTTAGTTTTTCCTTTATTTCAGACTATGATCATAATAAAATACTAGTATTAACCTGGTTGAAAAATTTTGTACCACGAAAAACATTTGAACCACAGCACATGTACAAAAACACCTACATTTATAGCAAGACACTACGTGTACCATTGATCACCTACCCCAGAGACTGAAGTTGATTTGCCTGCATCTCCAGTACAATACGAGTTTCTTATGAAGGAATGACAGCAGCTGTAACCCCACCTTCCTTCTTGCCAATATGAACCCCAAACACTCTGAAAAACAATTATAATAATTTTAAAAATGGTCCTGTAACCAGGTGATAGAAACATATTAAGAAATAAGAACGTTACTCTGGTTGAAATTGTATAAGAATATGTACAATGTTTTAAAAGTCCCAACATTTCAGTTGAACCTTCAACCTTCATCAGGGGAAAGTGAAAAAATGATTCGCAAGAAACACCTTTCTTATAGTATGCCAAATTCGAGTCTATTGTTATTGAATTCTGTCCCTCAGGGCAAGATATAGAAATTCGTACGGCAAATGCATGCCATCATCACGATTAAGCGGATTCCTGCAAGTGTTAATTTCCCAAGCCTCAAGAATGCGTCGATTGCACCAATTAGCATTTGTGCGTAGGATCTTGGACGCCTCCCAAGAGACAGTGTGACCAGAATGTAAACAATGTTCCGCTAAAGCTGACTTTTGCGAGTGTTTATGTTCCACCACTTTCTGGTGTTCTTTAAGGCGAGTAGAAAATTTGCGTTTGGTTTCCCCGATATAACTCTTGTCACAATCTTTGCATGGAATCGAGTAGATGGCGCCACGAGTCTGATCTGATCACTTGCAGGAATCCGCTTAATCGTGATGATGGCATGCATTTGCCGCATGAATTTCTAAATCTTGCCCTGAGGGACAGAATTCAATAATAATAGACTCGAATTTGGCATACTATAAGAAACGTGTTTCTTGCGAATTATTTTTTCACTTCCCCCTGATGAAGGTTGAAGGTTCAACCGAAACGTTGGGACTTTTAAAACATTGTACATATTCTTATACAATTTCAACCAGAGTAACGTTCTTATTTCTTAATATGTTAATTATAATAATTTATTGCTATAATACATGTATGTCAAAAAAACATATTAAAAAGGTTCTGAAAGTCCTCTTTAACACTAAAATGTTGTGGCACAGAAGTTGTGGCTTCACAGGGCTGAGGTTAAAAATGTACTTAATTAAGCTCTGCTCATATTTTTTTAAGGTGGCTAAATGTAATTTGGGCAAAGTTAAAATGGAGACAATGCTGGTCAGTGGCCGCACTCCAGGCTGGCTAAGTACCGGTATGTAGTACTTTAAGTATGGTAAACCCTAATTAACGTATCAACTGCTGGCTAAGGGGCCGCCCTGGAATCTTTGTAGGAGTTCCTGATGGTGGCTTACTTTACTAGTTTGCTTGCTTTCTGGCCTGCTTAGTGCTTGCAGAACCATTTTTGCTTGCAAATTTTGCTTTTCTCATACTCGCTCCCTTCTTGGTAAAGTATCAGTCGGGTTTGTAAGTATTTCACTGACCATAAATGCCTCCTTCCTCCTTGACAGATACCTTCCTGGCTCCACCAACCTGTAATGCACCAGCTCCCAAGCTCATGAATCTATTGTTGATGAGTTTTATATGGTACGTTTTATTTAAATTTTGATAAATTTAGCTGATGATCAATGCTTAAAAAATTATACACAGTAACAAGAAAAGGGGAAAAAAAAGTGTTTGCATGGGTTTCCCATTTGCATACAGTCCTTTATTTGTTCAACTGTAAAGGTGCAGCTTGTTGCTCCTTACTGTGTGGTTGTTTGTATATACATCTTCTTCATATTTGGATTTTGCAACAGCTTTGTCTTGACCTGTGGACAGATAATAATTTAAGTAACATTAGCTCAAGAAGTCTGCAGTCAAAAAATTTACATGACTGTATATTAAAAATTAATTAATTCTATTGAAAGAAAGGTAACTTAAAGGGAAAAGCCATTCCTAAGTAAATTTAACACAGCAAAATGCACCTTTTATAACTTTTCCAGTTCTTGAAAACTCAACATAGTGTTCCTGTAGGACAAGCATGAAAAGGTTAATATGCTCTTTTAGTTTTTTGAATTGACATACGAGAACCATGCACTGACAATAATCATGTACATAAGTTAGTTTTTCATTCCTCAAGGTTGTGGACCTCACCTACCAAGAACATACTCCACAGAACCATTGCATATACTACCAGCACCACACAAACGACATTGACAAAACCAACAGAACAGTCAAACAACAACAACAACAACACTTCAGAGCTTCTATGGATGGAGACAAACCCTACCACAGTCTTCTCAGCCAGCTGCAACAACACTGCTGACTAGACAGACCAGTAACATCAGGTTTCAACTGACCAATCAGGTAAAAGACCAGTCTGAGAGTAGTTATATATGATTCACTGCCACCACACAAATCACTTGACTATGAGGATTCATGACATCTGCACAGGTTGTCGAAACATCAGTCCATGGCACCAACAATAGTCAGGACTTCTAAGGCCTACTCTCACCTGGACATTCTTACTTCATAGAGTTCTGAAGTGAATCCTGGGTTCAACCCATAATCTGTGTGTAATAATTTATTTCTTTGTTTGACTTTCGTTAATACTTATTAAGTTGAAAGACATTGTAAGTTATACAGTATTGAGCATTGTGGTGAACATACACAGTCTGTAAGTGTGCACAGATTGAGCTTTCGTTTTTGAATTCATCTTTTTAAATTCCTTACAGATTATCAACAAACTATTTTTGCATAAAAACAGATTCCCCACAGTCATACATACATGAAAATAAGGCTTACCGTCTGAGCCAAAAGCAACTCTTTAGGAGGAGCATTCAAATGTTCCTCACCTCCATACTGCCAATGAAAAGACAATGGTACATGTTTGTCAGTAACTGCACTAAAAGTTTTATATTAAATCTCAATTGGCCGAGTGCTATGAGCATGATTGCCCCGAATTGTACGAAACGAAGTCCTATTACTAATTTAACTCACAACTATAACAAAAGATCTTTGAATACCTTTTTGTGTTAAAAAGCTAAAATTATATTCAATCTGTTTTGCAAACAGTAGGAAAACAGCAAGAAAGACCCTATAGAACCAAGTAATGCACAAATGGTGTTGGTGTCCAATTACAGGTATCAAATTTGGAGTTGTTCAAATTGGATACCATCCTGTAATTGGACACCCACATGATTGTGCACCAAGCATGCGACAAATAGGCGTACAAAGAACCACTCAGATTCAAGAATTTTGTAATAGTTATGATTATGATTATGATTATGATTATGATTATTATTATTACCGGTATTATTATTATTATTATTGCTATTATTATCAAATGTAATTGATATTACAATACATAGTAAGTGGAGCAATAAACCGTGGTGAGGTAGAGCCTCGCACAGATCAGCGGTTTGAAGCATGCTACTTGAAGTGGGAATTAGTCAAAGATCAAAGCACTTCGTAACAAGTTTCTTAATTCATTTGATTCTTATACTGTAGGCTGCATGTATGATGTGGTATTCTGCAGATTTCTTTGTTCAAAAAATACTCTCTGAGGGGATGAATGTACATGACATTATGTAACTCTGAAGGGATGCCCCAGCGAAAGAGAGTGGGAGAGAAAAATTAATATTGACACTAGGATTTTGAAGATGCAGATGAGGAAACAGCCTGTCCAGAAAAAAAAAACTTCAAGGTGGTAAAAAGCTGAGGAAACAATAAAATTTAATTTTACTTTTAAGCTAACTAGTTTGTCAAACTAGGTAAAAACCAAGCTAATAGACCATTTCCGAGTTCAAGTCTGCCTCTTCTTCAAAGCGAGTCTAAGTGCGAAGTATTTGTGATGGTAATTAGTTCTACTTAACATAGGAATGAAAACTAATTTTCATAAGAAAAACTTTGCACTTAGAATAGCTTTGAAGAGGAGGCAGGCATAAACAAGGAAATGGCCAATTAGAAACCCTGCTTACAAAAATGCAAAAATGAATTCAAAGCTCAAAACTCTCTTGGACTTTTTAAACGCACCTTGTCAAGTACTGACAGCTTTTTATCCTGATCATAGACCCCTTTCTTCACATTGTATTCCTGGTGTAAGAGTTCCAGTTTGGTGGGATCAGCTTGTAAGTGGACATCTACTCCCTTCTCATATGCCTCCCAAGCAAACACTGGACAGTGTAAGAAATAACCAGAGAAGAAACTGTTACTGGCTGCTTTTCACATAGTTGACAAAATACCTCTGAAAATTATCCATTCAAAAAGGGGTCTAATGGCCTCTTTCTCTATGAGTGTCTGGGGGCATGTCACTTTTAAAAGAACCCTGCCAAATGCCACATTTCAAAAGCAAAATTGATGGTCATGTTTCGACGACTTCCCATTGTCATTATCAAAATGAATTTGAATCAAGACTACCGTAGGTTTGAAAGAATCTGTCTTTAATTACATGTACTTTAGTTACTTATTGCCGGCTGTCGGTACTTATTGAAACCACTGTTGATAATTATAACAGTAAAAGAAAGAAATGATGAAAGCACTGTTTAAAAAGAAGTCAAAAGCCTCTGTTTAAAAGAAATTAATGTGAAATAATAGTTGTGATATTTCTACTTTGCCTATAAAGAACAAAGTATAGGATTCACCCGAGTCTTTATTATTATTATAATTGTCAACATTTTTCTTAATTGGGATAGAGCTTCTCCTCTACATGCATGAGATTTTTTTTACAATGTATGTTATTTGATCTTCACATTCATTAATTTTATTTCATTTACTTTAACTTGAGTATAAAAATTTCAGCGGGCAAGTTCACAACAAAAAGTTACAAGAACTGATTAAAATTTATTTTTTTCCTACCAATTTTAAACTTACAGTATTATACACTTGTTTTTAATGCCTTCAGCTTGAAATTATGAGATCTTAAACTTACTTTGTGTTTGAGCCATCTTTTGTGTGTCTCCTGAGAAACGCACAAAGTTATCTCCAGCATATGTGACACTGCAATAACAAATTATATACAAAAGGTATTAACATCGGCAACTGTTTTCTACCCAAACATAAACCAAAGAACTGCCACCATACAATAAACCAGACAACAAGACTTGCAAATTTCAGGAGCAGATTTAGGCACCAGTCAGAATGATTACAGTGGAAGATTCAATAATTAAAATAATTTTGTGGAAACACAACCCCAGACCTCCTTAGGGTGGAATAAATTTCACTCCTGGTCATTGTTAACACTGAAGCAGAAAGTACTTCAAAGTCTTACCCACAATTTTAGCACTTTAATATGATGAACATCATTTCTACCAACTTTGACATAATATTATGATCAATCTTTTTCTGGTATTTGTAAAAAGGAATTTCTTCATTCAACACAGTTTTTCCACAGATTTTTGCATTACAAAAAGAACGTGAGCAGAACGTTCGTGCGTTAGTAACCAGGCATTAGATGGCATGCGAAGCAGGAAAACTGGACAGTCCAAAAGTAGCCTTTTTTAAATGTTCCTGCAGATAAGCCACACCCCTGATTTCTAGCGATGATTTTTGGGAAAAAGGTGCAGCTTATCTGCTGGTGTTTAGGTATCTGGTTAGCATTCCTTTTTTTCCAATAGGGTTTATTACTTGGCAACAAAGCCCCTAATTAAAGTAGCTGCAGACTTCATACCGTAAATACCACAGATAAATTATGTAGTACAGAAATGCCCCTAATTAGATGAACATGAATTTCAATAAGTGTCTCCTTGCTCTTCTACCTAACTTCAACATCACTCAATGTCTCGAGATATGTCCAGGTTTGACCCTAATTAGATGCACGCGGATTTCAATAAGCGTCACGAAGTGTCCCCTTGCTCTTCTAGCCAACTTCAACATCACTTGCGTCTCAGAATACAGACAATTTATGTCACAAAGCGTCCCCCAAATGCTGCTCTTTAAGTGAAGATTAACTGCTGCATTTACCCAAAGCTAAAAATAACGCTAACCTTTACCCTTACCTTATTGTTGAAAATAGGTAGCAAATGCTTAGACTTAAAGGGACACTTTGTGTTGGATGTCAAAATTGGGCGTGCATCTAATTAGGGTCAAACCTGGACATAAGTGAATGTCTCAGAATACAGACGATCAATGTCACATACATGTAGCGTCCCCCAAATGCGGCTACTCAAGTAATGATAAACAGCTGCCTTTAGCTAAAATTAATAATTTGCTTATCTCTTAATAACCTTACCTTATTGTTGGAAATAGGTACTTTGTAGCAAAGGCTTAGACATAAAGGGACCCTTCGTGTTGAATATCAAAATTGGGTGTGGATCAAATTATGGTAGGTGAATTATTTTTTAGACATACAGCTGTAAGTAAAACACCACAGTGACTGAGTACAATGTAAATTAAATATTTAGCTCCTAGCAGATACATGGAAATGTAGCACAACTCTGGCATGCTTTATATTTATACCTTGGTATTTGAACACTTACTCATTCCTGCTTCCATCAGCTTCCTTGAATGGGTTTTGTCGCATTGACCTTGTCTTGGGGTCGTAGTATGCTGAATTAGGGTCCAAGTTGTACAAATACTGAAAAAAAAAAACATTGTTACATTAAGTACTTAAAAAATTTCTAACAATAGAAATGGAAAAAAATATGTTAACAATGGCCAAAATAAACCAGTCTTTCATACCTTTGCTGTGTCTTCACGAATTCTTAAATTTCTTACAGTTGTACGCCTGAGTAAGAAAAAAGATTGTGTAATTTAGAGAACTGGATGAAAAGAGGAGAATGTCAAGAAATGAGATTTTACTGATTGATTAGTAACATACGTTAAAGGGGTAGTAGTATCATGGGAATTCTGATCCCTTTTAGTTTGATCATAAATTTACTACATCAATGTTCAGTGACTTTTTCATTCTTAAATTGCTTCTGGATCACCGCAGTGAGATAAAATTCAATTAAATTTAAAAAACAAAATGAACCACAATAAGTTATTACAGAGTTTATCTATATCTAAGATGCAAGGGAAGAACTTGAAGACATCAGCCTGACGTTTTCAAGTTCGCATTCCTTCTAATCTTGGCTATGTGTCACCAAAAACACTTAGGAATGGTGTCTTTGAGCTAAAATAGCCATTTTGAAGAAAATTTGACCATTAATTTTTGCTTGCCATCGGTAAACAGGTCTCCTCTGCTTTCCAGATTTATACTAACAACCCATGACACTGTCCCTTTAAAGGAACGTGGTTAGACAGGACTACATGTACATGGACCATTGGTAACCTTATATTAGCAACCATGGTGAATCAAGGCTTCTTTACCTCTTTGTATCAAACTTCTGTCCTGGCATGTCAATCCTGTCTGCATACTTGTCTTCATCTTCACTATCTGGCTCATCTGCCACTTCTGGTTTCTTGCCTTCAGCTAATTCCTTCTCAAGTTGATCGGCCTTTAGATGCTGTTTAGCCTACAAATGCAGACATAATTATTTATGCCATTGGTGAGAATACCAAGTTTAGTTTTCAAAAATTTTGTTCATGGAAACAACAACCTCATGAAGTCTTCTTATAAAAAGCTCTGGAATCAGAAATTGTGTAATATACATGTAGGTCAAACTGACATCTCTAGAGAGCCTTTGGTTCTTATAGAGTAAGAAGTAATAATATTATTTGATTTGAGATGATTTTGAAATTCCTTTTTGTGACAGCACAGTTACAAGTCAGAATATTTGACTTCTTTGACAAGGCTTCTTTCCAGGAATTGTGTAGTTGTAACCAACTCAGCACAATTTGCAGGACAATGTAGACTTCTTCCCATATAAAGGCCCCGACCACATACGCAAAACACTCTTTAAAAATAATTAATAATATTGTCCTATTCTTAAGAGAAAGGAAAATCACACATACCATATCTAACTTGGTATATTCCTCTACTGTTTTCCTAAAGTCATCAACATTGTAACCATTCCATCTAAAAGGAATTGAATATTTATCATTATCAAAATGATTTTAGGGTAAAAATGAAAATAATATGATTATAGGAAAAATGGCAAAAAGGAAAAGATATCTCTAAATTCAGAATCTAATAAATCCATTCATTCTGTGCATCTCCACAAAAAGGAAAAAATGCTTCTGGTTGATACAAAAGGCGAACACTTGCAAGCACTCTTATCATAATTATGACACTTTACCTGTCTCTTTTGCCGTCATAATCAAATGACAGTTGAGGCTGAACATGTTCATCGGGCTTGATGTCATCACCAGTAAACTTAGCACCAACTCGTCTGGGTCTCTAAATATTGCAATTTCAGAAATTAGTAGTAATGGTAATGTAATGAACTTAGGTATGGTAAAATTTTTAACCAGTGGGCAAATCAAATGAAGAGATGTATAGATATTTTAAGGTTACTTGGGTCCCACTCAGAAAAAAATCTGTCAGTGATGTACATTCCTTTTCAGGAGTCAAACCTACAAGCGACGCTTCCCATTACCAGTTCACATGCTCTACCACTAAGCTACAGGACTCACAGCAGCTACTGTACATGTCGGTCTAAGGGACTGTCTGTACCATAGGTTTAGGGGTTACACGTAGATATGTCCAATGTAGGTAGACCTAGGAAGTCTGTCTGTATTTAGGATTAGTGTTAGAGCTCATTCATACATACATACATACATACATACATACATACATACATTACAAACTTAATTGACAACTCTCCATAGACTTCTTTCCTAATGGCAGCCAAATAAGATATTCTTTTGTTTTAATGCAAATTTCAAAAGAATATTTGTTTCAAAATGAGGGCAGTAGGTCTAATTAACATAAAAACAAAATAATGAAAAAGCGGTCGCCATTAATTTATGAAAGTGGTCTATAGGGCTTTTCAGGGCGAATGAACACAATCACAACAGAACAAAACATTCAACACAAACTGTTAAGAATCCCAACTGGCCGGAGGTAAGCAAGTTGACTATTTACAATTGTAGCTGAGAAGTTAAACAAGGAACTACCAGGAACAAATTCAGCCAGTGGCCAGAACTTTATAAAATACTGTGGTCGTTTTGACCGTTATACTGTACAAATCACTCATGATCAATAAAATTATATAACTAAGTTCCAAGCATTGGATATTAATATTACTTATAACAGTACCTCTAGGCAGTCTTTCTTTTTGTGTGTCATAGCTCCACAGTTTCCACAAGCTCCTTTTCTAAACTTAGTAGCTGCTGGGATCTAGTATTTGCAGAATAAAAAATAATAATAAAATAACAATCATTACTTTAGTAATAATTTAAAGTCTTGAACATCACCATCAGCACAACCACCATAATCATCATCATCATTCAAAGAATTATCTGCTTGATTCACCAATGAAGACAAAATAAAATAATACAATGTATAATATTGTAAACTTGTACATGTACTTAGTTCAGTCTGTTCAGTTCCTGCTATATTTTTTCATACATGACAGACTGGAGATGATATAAATACTACACTGGTATTTTCCTTATGATCCTTAAGATGTACACCGCAAATTATGTTACAGCTGTAACTGTGTTTCCCCTTTACATTGTTAAACTAAAAATGCAGTAACTCACTGTTTTTGTTCCTTTGATGTACCACTCATTTAATGAAGAAAACTCTTTCTGTTTATCTGCCTGGGGTCGCTGATGCTTTAAAGTAGGTCTAAAAGGAAATGAAGTTTTGCAATGAATACTGTACTTCTGCTTACAGTTACAAAAATCACAAAATTAATAATAATAACAATATTTATTGATTAATTTTATTAGTTACTGGAAGCCAACAGAAACTGAGTATAGTATTCAGATGACTTGTACATTCGAGGCCTGTTGTACAAAATTGTGTTGAAGTGCTTGAAAAATTATATCAAAAAAGTTTGACATAGTGGGAAATTCTAAATAGCTGATCTTTTAATTCTCTCAGATTGCATGTGCACTATGACTGGCCAAGAGATCACAAGATCATACTTTGCAATTTCTTGAGGTTATATGCTAAATGGTTCTTAGTGAATTAATATCAATTTTCATTTAATCATGTGAGCCTCACAAAACAAAAGGCAATACATATATAGAGATTTTAAGGACAGGAGATAAAAATTGATTTACACAGAGTGAAAAACAAACAGTCAAATAACAAGACTGTTTTTTGTTTTGCACACCATCGATCACATCAATGTACTTTTGACATGCATTTTGCCTGTTGTTTTTATGTTGTAAAGGCTGCTTTTCCCACAGTTTTAACCAGCTTTGAACATTAATTTGATTTGTGTTTGGCAGTCAATTGACTTACAGTACCTGTATGGTGAAATCAAAGCCAATAACACATTTGCCTTATCCTTTCAAAAGTACAGTAAATGCAATCCTGTGATTGTATTGTGACAATATTATTAGTGTGCTTAAATACAAATTACAGCCAATCTGTCAAACAGTACAAAGTTTTTATAGAATTCAAACAAAGATAATTGAAGACGATTTTACTCGTCAATGGGGAACCCCACAGGAGTGAAAGGGTTAATCAAGCCATTGAGAAAACAAGAATACATGTAGTTTAACCCATTGGGGGGGGGGGGGGGGGGGGGAAGCAGTTCAGGAGTCAATGGGTTAGGTGGAATCGACTTTTTTTCCTTCAGACATAAAATTATTTATCCTGCCTCCGAGCTAGATTAGCTTCTTAGTTATTCTCTAGGGGCATTGTACCTTTCTTAAGTCTATTACTTTAATAGTTTGTGTATCCCTATTTATGTCTGGTACAAATAAACTTTTTGTTGTTGTTGTTGTTGTTGTTGTTGTTGTTGTTGTTGTTGGAAAATGAAAATGAAGCCACCTCTCACCTGTTGGTTCCATAATACCAAGGTGCCTGGGAAATATACTGAGGGATATGAGGGTTAATATCTCTATCAAAAAAATACAAAAGAAGAGTCACATTATCTTCAGATGAAAAATAAATGCAAACTTACAATTATTTTGTAGCTATAGCACACCAGACTTTCAGGCAAAAATATGTTCATATTAAATTGGAAGTCAAGCAATTTAATGCCCATCCAGTGCCATGTTTCTTTTTTGGTTTGCTTGTTTCAAAGTTGCTTATAAGTGAAAATTCGCACCTCTGAACGAAATTCCGACAATCTTGCAACAATAAATGTCATCGAAATGCCACAATTCAATGATTTTTTAAATTTCGCGCATTCTAGCCACATTTCTTCGACATTCGCAGTCATTACTTTTGCAGTCTTGTTGTTCATGATGATTGATGCTGGTATCTTCCCGATGCCATGATCTTCCCATTTCAAATTCGTGAACAGAGAGAAAGAAAAAGAAAATCAGACTTACTTTCCTTCTTCATCAGTCAATGCTGGTGCCGTACCAGCCTTTCTTGCCTCCTCTAATTCTTTCTCTTTTCTCCAATCTAGACGACTCTTATGCTGTGATTCAGTTTTGGCAGCCATATTGTGTTTTCCTTCCCACAATGCGGCTCTCTTAGCACCAAGAACGTCACTTCCTTTTTTATCTTAATTGAGGGAGGGGACCGCTGATAACATGAATGATGAATTGTTTGAATTTCCCGGGTTGAATTTACTTCACAAACACTTTAAACCTTGACAGAAAAAAAGGTCTTCAATAATTTACTTTAACTGCTGCTCTTACCATCGAAGCCCACAAATTTTAGTGGGTGTTACATATCTTTTTAAATAAAAGTTGCCTCAGCCCACCCCTGAGGAGCAACTTTAATTAAAGCAATCCACCTTGAGGAATGAGCAACGTAGGAAGTCACTTTAGCAATATGGATACGAGCGTGTTTTTGTCGCTATTTCTCCTCCTTATATCTAAAGTTTTAGGTGAAGAAGAATCTAAAGGATATTTAAGAAGGGAACACTCAATTTTCAAAGGTAATGTCAACAAGTTTTCATTCAAGTAAATTCCTATATCTTTTAAATCAGAATTCCTCAAAGTTAATCGATGATGTGGAGACGTTTTTCGTTACTCTGCCGGCAACAGAAATCAGTTCGTTCATTATTTCCTATATTTTGCAGTTCTAAAATTTTGCAAGGAATGGTTGAGTTTAATGGAAAAATTGTTGCCGATCAAAGCATCTTCTCTTTCTCTGTCAATACTCGGAGTCTTTTTGCTGTTTTATTATTTTCACGTGATCTCCAGCATGTTTGCACTCTCACATGGTTGCCAACTCATCGAACAACTTTTTCTACTCTTGTGGCAAATTCGTATTGCTAATAAAGTTAAATCGCGGAGGTTTTTTTGCCAATCTGTCAGTGTATACTCGTTAAACTTTAATGAAAGTAATGTTAATTCATTATTAAAGATGGCGATAGTCGTTTATTTCCACGCAATAATTAGCTCAATTATTTCAATAAGCTTAATTGTAAAAGTTCTGTAAGTGACAATCAGAGGTCCCTTTCCGGGTAGACTTTCGTAAACCGAACTAAACTGGCGGAGAGCAAAAGAACTGCCATTACTATTCCGATTAGGCCTAAGTTGCTAATTAGTTGTGAATTAGTTACACATTGTTATGTTCGCTTTGTTCTTTTGTTTTATAGACACTAATTACTTCAGATCCGGTATAGAGCGAGTTTCAATTGAGTATCGTAAAACCAAAACCAAAGTAATAACTTTGGCCAATCAAAAAGGACAGAGACAATCCAGTAAACCAATCAAGACTCAAAGTAATTACACGTAGCCGATATAAAGCGCGGGAAAATGTTTTGCTTTCACTTCTGATTGGTTGAAAAAATGGCACGAGAACTTTCAACCAATCACCGAGTGAAGTAAATGCAAAACCAAAGCAATTCGCTAATTACTTTCGACACTCAACTGAAAACCGCTCTATATATATATATACGAAAGACCAACCCCTTTTTCCTACATTGTCATGAAGAATTAAATATTATTTTAGCATTAAATCAGCAACAAGGATAAACCTTTATCTACTGGACAGGATTGATCAGGATTGAGTGATTTTTGTAGAATAAATTCAGTCAGTCATATTGACGTCCATGCAAGGTGCGGTTACACGGGACACTTTTACCGTGGTAAATGAGCCTTTTACAACAGGAAACTGCTTGTAGTCCGTGTGACCGACATTTCCCAAGGTAAATTTCCTGTGGTAAATTTCCATGGATGTGTCAAAAAGATCAGAGAAGCTCCCATGACATTTAACATGGTAAGTTGGTAGGGTGTTTTGATGCCCAAGGTACAAGAGCCAATCGGGATGCTGATGACGTTGTGATTAAATTTCCCGGCAATGAATTGAATGAGATTTCTTTTTACCTCGGTAATCTTCGTAACATGTGACTGCTGGTTAACAAAGTATACTAAAACACAAGTGTAAGGCAACGCGGGATAATTTACCATGGTGTGTGTAAACGCACCTATAATTTCTTCTTACCAGCAATTTCTAGTATTTGTTTTAATGTCTTGAAGTACATGTGTACCTGATTGCACGATAGGAATTTGATTGACTTTTGGGGTTTATTATTTGCTGCCAACTATCTAATTGATGATGCACAGCTCAGTAAGTAGAGATGGTGTAGTTTGAATAGTTGCCTTTTGCAAATATAATGCAGCCTGTGTTTGAAGCTTCATTTGTTGATTGCATCTTGATAAGTTTCACTTAGTTAAGTAACAAAATGGAAGACTGTATAATGTGCTGCTAAAATGGAAATGCAATATAGTGGCAGTGCTCTTCGTTATTTATCTAACTAGTTCACATTGACCTCACCAGATAATAACGATTAAAACAAAACTGCATGCTAATCCATTTCCCCAAACACGAAACCAATGCTGTTGCCTCTCTATAGATGTTCTTAAAAAATTAAGTGAACTTATTTAGTTTTCTGTAATCCTGCACCTCAATCAAAACTCCAAGCCTGCTGGCTGCTGGCCTGGTCTCTGGCAACTCAAACGGTATTGTAATTTTTAGGAACTGGACCAACCATTCCATACTGGGATTTTCAAGGGGACACCTTTGTTTCAAGTAGCTACGTTAGGCTCACTCCTGACCATCAGAGCAAGAAAGGAAGTGTTTGGAATAATGTGGTATGTCAGTACAACTAACTGTAAATTATTCATTTTGTTACACAATGTACTTTAATGTTGATTATAATTCAGTAATTCAGTGGTTGGGGGGGGGGGGGAGGTCATTAGTATCCATAATAATAAATACCATTATTTTAACCTCAAATTGAAGTCATGGAGAGACCTCTGGGAAAAATTGGTCAATAAAAGAGGCCACCTTGAATCAAACCCAATATTTAAAGATTTCGTTTTTGAATAGTTTTCAAAATAGTGCTTCAGTTCTCTTACGGTATACACTGTACACAACTTCATTGACTATTTCTTACTTCATTTATGGAAATAGTTTCTTGCATGTAGGCAGTTCCTTTTTGTACCAGGACAATTCAGGCCTTGTGTTGTTTTTAATTTTATGGTTTCTTCTTTCAGCGTTGTTATGTCAAAGACTGGGAGATGTTGCTACATTTTAAAATTCATGGCACTGGTGATACCTTGTTTGGAGATGGTTTTGCATTTTGGTACAGCAGAGATAGATTGCAAGAAGGTAAACAAGCAGCAGCTCAAGGCATGAATAACTGATTATTGTTGATACTGTATGTTCTTGCATCTTGGTCAATGATACATACAGTGTATCTCCTCTTCGTACTTCAGTATCTATTAATTTTATACTGTTCATGTGGTCATAGATGTACATGTACATGTAGAAACACCGTCCATCCTAGTCTAAGCAACCACCCAGAATATGTTGTTAAAGTGGCTGCTTACAGGAGGTGGTTACTGTGACGGATTTTAAAACATAAAAATGGACGTGTATTTTGGAAAACTGGTTACGTACATGTATGAGAAGAAAAAGCTTAGAGTAATTTTGTCCACATAAAAGTCTAAACACTCTTTTAAAGCCTCACTAATTCTTTTATCTTTCATTTTTTTTCAGGTGCTGTTTTTGGTAGCAAAGATTACTTCTACGGCCTTGGGATATTCTTTGACACATACAGTAACCACAATGGAGAACACCAAGCAAGTTTCCTTTGTACTTTTTATACTGTTGAACTTTAATTGAGATGATAATTAATTTTCAGTTGTTATAATTACTGTATTGGAAGGAAGAAACAAACACTTTGATGGTGCCCCTTCCTTGAAAAACGTGTCATAAAAGACACTCCTCTTTGCTAAAAGTGGAATCTAGGGCACTCTAGTTTTAAAATCTGATACTATTCCATCATCATACAGACAAACTTAATTACGGCTAGCAATTTTTCAAGTGTTTCTCCTTAGCCAAGAGCTCATCGTCGACCTATCCCAATGAATGATCCCTAAATGTTAAATAAATTTAGAGCTTTATATATTATTTTATTCATTCAAATGATGTGTTAGAGCAATGTTATGGTTGTCATCATGCCCTGTGGCTCTCAAAATATTATTACACTCATTCTTTACAAGTGATAGCACCAACTTTTACTCTGAATGATGACGATATTATTCCATGATATTGGGGATACATGTACAATACAGGATAAGGCAATTAGCTATGTTGCTTTGTGTTTAGCTGTGAGACTCCCAGGGCCCAGACCAAGCTGCAGCAATTTCATAGTGTTTCAAAAGATCAGTTTTAATAATTATAGGAAAACACAACGTAAAGCAATAATATTAACATGATTTGTATGAGTTTATTTCTTGGAGCCTTTAATTGTCTTAATGCATCAAAATGGAGTGATGCCCAGTAAGGGTAAAGGGAGTGTCATGGGATTGCACTGATATCATTGTCAGAGCTGACATACACACGTGTACTAGCTACTGGTGTCAAACAAAATGTGACCTCACTTCTACTATGGATCTTAGTTTGAACAAAATGGAAAGTCAAAATCCATAAACTCACCCTTGTTTACATTTGGCAAATCTTGTTTGTACATTAAATTTTTATTAGTTTGTTGTTGTTGATTTTACTAGCATGAGCATCCTTATGTTTCTGCTATGATTGGTAATGGGTCAGTTCATTATGATCACGATTCTGATGGAACTCACAGCCAAGTCGAAGGATGCTCTGTAAGTATGCATTGGTTGAGTAATAAATAATGGCATACTGTAGTCAGGACCAAAAATTGAGAAGTATTTTTATTATTTTTTTTTTCTTAAACCATCTCCACTTACTAGTTAAAGCATCTGGCATTAGACACAGTGAAATTAACCCTTTCACTCCTGTAAGGGCGAATGAGACTTATGGATTTTACTCTGTCTAACGCCAGACGATTTTACTTGTCACTTGGTAACCCCACAGGAGTGAAAGGGTTAACAACAGCTAGGTTCACTCAAAAACTATGTCTCCATTAATGAGTCCCTCTTTAGTATTAGGATGGAAAGGATGGGGACATTGTTTTTAGTGGTCAGGTAAATGTTGTTAACCCATTCACACCTGAACCAACCACCATTGACAGGTAAAATCCTCTGGCATTACACAAAGTGAAATCTGGAGGTGCTACTCTTACTATAGGAGGGAAAGACCTGTTTATAATAACAATTATTATTGTTACACTGTAAACATGATTTAATCATACATGTATGTAAGCTTGCTTACAGGCAGTGTTCAGTCTCACTTTCTCCATAGCATTTGGTACAGTACAATTATCAGAATACAGTAATAATTTTGTCCTAATCCAGCCAGGGCTGTTTGAATTATTGTAGGCAAACTTCCGTGGAAGAGGCCATGACACGTATGCTCTCATTAGATATTCTGGAACACAAGATCGCTTAACTGTAAGTTGGTCAAGTTGGATCATTTGTATAGACACCAACTTCTCAAGGAAATTTCCCTAGTGTTTGCCATGTGACAAAGCAAAGCGAAACTTCTACTTTGTAGACACTTTTTTTTGTTGGCTAAAAAGAAATGTTATGGTTTTGAACAGAAAAATCAATGTACATATATATATATACATTGCATTGGTGACTAAAAATTTGGGAGTTGCAGAGTTCTACAAATGTAGCAGTTCTAGCAACATTTTATATTTGTTATATTTAAGCTATATTTACAGCAAGTCTCAGATATGCTGTGGATTGACTTGAGTTCCGTGAAACTGTGACTTTAATTTCTGAAGGCAGGGGTGACAGTAAAATTTGAAGTTGTCGGCTGGTTTGAGTAGAAAAACCAACTGTTGTCATTTTCAAAATGAATGTTAATCTTTGCTTTCAGAGCTTCAATTTGAATAAGGAAAAAGGTAGCCAACACTTCACGTTGGCTGTTAGTACTTAATGAAATCACTGTGAAGGAAATTCACAATGACCTTAGGTTTTCTCAAGTCACCTGGACATGCCATGACATAGACTCAATGGGTTCGATGTAAGGAAAACTCAGTTTCTAATCCTGGGTATGCTGTGCATAGGATGAGCTTTCACAGGTTTTCGCTGTTCATTTGTCTGCTTTTTCAGCGCCATCTTGAATTACGTCATAATATTATATGATCGCGCCCCTTGTGATTGTTTGGATTGAGTCAATCTGCATCAACATGCTGATTTTTGGCAAGGGTCATTTTTGGCAATAATCGCTCCTGAACACAATTTCAACAAATTCCAGATGTTCGAAACTTTAGTTTTTGTGACGTCATCACCTCTTTACTCCAAATTTTCCTTTTTTAGCCACATTCCACCATCCTCGCACATTAATATTGATAGATGTTTTTACGTAAATGCGTCTTCTTTGTTGCATCTCAGCTCATCTTCTGATTCCAACCTCCAAGGTTCTCCTAACAAGCACACCTTGTAGCCAATGATTACTCCTAGTCAATAAAGCCTTCGTAGAATTGATCTGATTTGAGTAACAGTGACAAAAAACTTGACATATGCAAGGGATGA
>NC_090874.1:3619345-3639345 GCF_036669935.1 Montipora foliosa
TCCCTTAGTTTTCCAGTGAAAATTTGTTTGACACAAAGTCAAGATGTGTTGCGAATATTATGGTTGTCCGTTAAAGTTTCGCCCAAGAAAATGTTGGGAAAGTTGCTTTCACATGTCTAACCCCCATGAACAACTCCGATTTCCACGGCATGACGAAATGGCAAATCTTTATTTGACGACCTTAAAAGCAGCTCAAAGTTCTCACAACAGTAAACGACCCTTTTTATACCATTGTAAGTTCATATTTACTAACAGTAGTCAATACAACACAGTGTGATCTTTTGACCGTTTATTTAAAAGTGCTCCATTGGTGGTGCTCCGAAACGTAATGTCCCAAGAGGTTTCAACAACATTTACTTCATTTTGTAAGAGAAAAAACTGCAGAAAACCTTCCTATTCTAGGCGGGCCCCTTCAAAGTACTTTATTGGAATTGCAGCAGCTTTTAGCAACGCCAACGCTTCCTGAAAGAGACAAGAAAATCACGGCGCGGCGTTGGAGTTTTGTGCAACTGTGAAACGACTTGGAATTATAAACTTTCCGTTTTTCACGTTGCTGTTGACTAAGCTCTCTTCTCATGACGTAAAACTAGTACATCATTTACAATTGTTTCAAGGGAAATAACTTCTCCACCAAACAGAACGGTTGGTGAGTTCAACTCACTCTTCTATTCCAAGGACGTATGCGCCTATTTCACGCTATTAATAGTCCTACCAAAATAATGGAAAAGCAATTGCTGGATGCCCTTCAGGGTAAAGTTCTTCCTTGCATTTGCATACATTCAGAGATCACATGATAGCAAGTCACGTGACTTCGAGCTCAGTGCGAGTTTCAAAGTGTGACTGATGAGGGACGAAAACTAAAACTTGCGAAATTGAATTCTCCATTGTACATAACACCCGGAGATAAAAGACTTTCTAGAGAAGCTGAGAGAATCTGGCGATTCTGGAATTCCTTCTCGTTCAGAGACCCGTTTCTCGAAAGTCCCGAAAACTTTTCGGGCCCGAGAAGCAATTTGTGAAACTGCCAACCGCTTGTTTTGGAAATCGGATCTTTTCACATGTTTTCACGGCCAAAAAAAAAAAGAAGAATGACTGTGAAGTTTGACAACCTAAATCCTCTCTATTCTTGAGATACAAAGGGAATTGTGACACCCGAAAATGGCCCGTAACGTTTCGGAACTTTCGAGGAACTTGCCCGGGTTGCTCGAAGCATGGCTAGCGCGAACCAGCGTTAAATACCATGGAAACCTATAGGTTTTGATACCTCTTAACCAACGGTTAGCGCCAACCAGGCTTCGAGCCACCGGCCCCTGTCGTTCATCCCAACCCTTGAGGATACCTTATTTAAGACGCAATTTGACGAATTTTTCAAAGTGAAATAAGCAACTCTGTACCTGGAACACTCCATTCGTTCTTTCATTATTTTCTAAAAAGGAGTGCCCAAAATTTAAAACTAATATCTTACAGCAAAGTTCTTCCTATAATTGCAATGTGTGTACAAACCAAGGAGTTTGGCTACGTTCGTTATGCCGGCAACTCTTTGTTAATAATGCTAACATCAAGGGGAATCTGTGACGTCATGATGACATTTTGTCTTGCTGGACTGACATGAGAACTTGTTTCAAACGCGCATTGCTACTGAAATTGACTTCAGAAAATTAGAGGAACTTGTTAAACTAAGCTACTAAAGATTACCTTCTATAATGGGCTACAAGTTGACTTCTCGGAGGATTCACAAAAAGCACAATTAGATTGGCCGAGGAAAAAATTGTAATCAACACCGAATTCCCTTATACCAAGGCACTGTTTTAAACTTAACTGAAGGGTTGCTTAGCACCTTTAAGAAACATCTGCTTATCTGACCTCCCACAAAGAAAGCAAGACCAAGATTATACAAGTGGATGATAAAGCGAATATAGTCTAATTTTCCAACAAAGCGATGCGTGTCAAACTTAAAAAGAGAAGCCAGAGTTCATTATTCAGTAGAAGTCGGGTTGTCTTTTTATCTCCGAAGTGTCAAATTCCGACAGCGCTTGTATAGGTGATTCCTGTTTGACTTTTTCCGCCCGCTGTAACTGTGGTATGCGGTCATCTTTGTCAAGGTTAACAAGTGGTTTCTTTTCTGGAGCACGCATGCGCCAAGTGACACTGGAAGTCTACACAAAAATGCAAAATAAAATGTCATTATTTTGATAATGATTTTGAAATCGAGAAGGAACAAGCAAAACTTTAGGATTAGTATTTTTAACGTTCTCTTACAATTTCATTTTATTTTTTCAAAAGAAAATGGCTATGACAATTATGTATTCTTATGAAAAAGTTTTTCAAATTAGGTCAACCAATTGTGACGTATTTATAGTTATCATTATTATTTTTATATATACATATTTTTAAAGTTTATATATATAATTATATTATGCACAAAACAACGTTGACTTTTGATCTCCTAAATCCACACCAAAGACGACAAAATGTCCTAACCACACGATGAACAGCTGTCTGCGCGCACAAATTGCCCTGAATGAAAGCGGATCGCTGATTATTGTAAATTTATCCTTCTGTAACCACCCAAAAAAGCTGACGTGGAACGTAACCTCAAGGCGCGCTCCAATCGGCGTTCAAGTGTATTATCCGGAATAGGTCATTATTTAAGCTAGTAAATACCATATTTACAAAGCAAGGAAGCCCCGGATTCATGATGTGAACTGAATAGCTTCGTCATCGTGCGAGAGTTCAGTTTTCCACGTTATTCACGTTCAACACTGTAATTTCCCGATGCAACAATACATCCCTCGGGCTGGTTCCCCCGACCCTCTCAAATTTTCACATGGTCAGCTGACGATGTCAGATTTGTGAATAACGACATCTTTGACATTTTACAAAAGGAAGTTCAAGAAATCTTACCCTTGCTTCTCCCGATTTATGCTGCAGAAGGGAAGAAAAAAGCAAACGATTAGCATGTGATAGCACAAAAAAATTGTTAGAGCGACGAGGAACAAAATAATTGAATCACGAACATGAAGGGCCCCAATCAATAATCAATAGACCTTTTTGAAGATACGGCGGTCATTTCGATTTCTATTGTTTCAAATAGCTATTATGGGATGCACAGGGAGCAAATGCGTATTAATTTGCCCCCTGAGCATCCCATAATACGAGAGAAAGTAAGCCGAGGCTTACATAAGACGCGAACACCCCGTATAAATGGTACAAAATCTACGTTCACGGCTTTTTCTATCCTGGCCTGTGAGTTTATACTCGTATAAATAGTTCCTTTCGCGTATTATGTACGCCGCGGCCAGAGTAAGCCGCGGCTTATTTTCTCTCGTATAAACGGCCCTAATGTCTTTCGAAACAACAGAATTCAAAATGGCCGCTGTATCTGCAAAAAGCGTATTATTTGGCGTCGAAGTATGATAGTCCTAGCTGAAATTCAGGGGCTAAGAATCACAAGGGAGAAAATACAACTTGAAGCAAAGAGAACAGCATGGCCAAGTGGACGAGGGCCTCAGTTGAAAATCCAAAGATCTCCGTTGATAACTACCTGCAGTTGTCCTTGGTAGCCAAAAGATGAACAACTACGCGTCTTTTGTAAATGGCCAACCCTTGTGTCTCCCGTCAGTCCCATACCTTAAGCTAAGTTTATTTCCATTCACCATTTTTACTTCGTTAAACCTGGGAATCACGGCTTTACGAGAAGCGGCCAGTCGAGTATATTATTATGTTAAAGGAGGGAAAATCTTACCTTCGTATTTGCGACGTAAGAAGCCTTGACAGTTGAGATGACAGCGTTCATAAGATTCTTGGCAGCTGTGATAAGAGAAGTTGCACTGTCCAACTGAGAAAAAAAGAAAGTAGTATCAGAGTCTTTTGCAGTTCAAAGTTTAAATCTTTTAATCCATGTGATATTAGGAGCCTCGATCGTTTCTCCATCGGTGATTCACTATCATAACTATGCACCCTTCTGGTTGGTTGTCTCAGTGGATATGCCGGAAATAACGTAACTTACCCCTGATACGACAAGCTCTCCACTGATCATCTGTACATCAGCTTTCACTCGCGCTGTAATGGTCAGTTGGTGGGAGTAGAGAGCGATACGCTGTATGTAAGCCAGCAGGTCATTTTTGGAACTTGAATCAGGACACTAAGGAAAAAACAAGAGAGACAATGTCTATGTTCGTTGTTAATTGTAAAAAAAAATGTTAAAGCGCCTTCCGGTCAAAAATTACGCTGCGGGTACTTTCTTTCCCTATCACTACATTCTCACATTCTCTCAATTCCCAGGCAAAGCAAAATCAATTGTGACTTCCCCGGTCGCTCCTTCCCACTCTTAGATCTAACCTCGTGTATTTTCTTTGCGTAATGATTAGTCTCCGACGCTGGTACTAAATGAGAAGAGCTCGACCGAGTGCGAAGCCGCGACGTTGAAACGGGGTGGAGATCTGCCGCTTGTTTTCGCGGCTTCGCCACTCGCTCGGGCGCTCCGCACGAAACCCAAAGCTACGCAAGCTATGTCATAATTGGCTAATTGGATGGTCTGTCTCTGTTGTGATTGGCCAAAGTAATTATCTTGCTTTACGTTTGCCTCCACGCCACTACTGAAATGGAGTACTACGTCCTTTGGGCGACTGCAGTGCCTTATATGATGATTTGACAATCTGAGCGGAAGTAATCGTTCTAGTCAATATTCTTAACACCGTCGCATTGGAAAGTGTTCGATACTTACCCTCTGGGCTATTTCGGTCGCTTTCTGGTTCATCTTGGCTCCAGCTTTGGCAATTCTCTAAAACGAAAAGAAAAAGTTTTAATGAGCACACAATCGTTCGTATTCAAAATAAAGTTAGCCAATAACCGATCAATTGAAAATAAATTGCTTAAGCACGGTACCTTGGCAGCGTCAATAACATCCATAGTTGTTTTCAATGGTCCAGTTCCCCTGAAAAACGTGAAATAGCAGAAAATAATCAAAAATATCTGTGACGGTAGTAAAAAAATAAGTCATTTGTTACCAATCAAATGGGACAAAGGACTGAGCGGGGGCAAAAAGTGAATATAGATGGTTTTCAACCAATCTCTTGAGACCAAGATGACAATGATGGAATGTACAAACGAACAAAAGAAGTTCATGAGAGATCTTTTATTTTCGTCCACCAACATGACGGCGAAGACGTAATGTGAAAACTAGCCTGCAGAGCCGACATTTTTTGGCAGCAGAGGCTTGTCAAGACTAAATGTTTCGAACACAAGTCCGCCATTTTGAAAGCAGAGAGGGGTTGGCGCGAGCGATTGAGATGTGGGAGGGGTATTTTACTCCCCCTGCCCCCTCCCCTAGTACAAGTGTAAGTTGAAAGTCCTCTCCCCTGGGACATTTTTCACTCTCCCCAACTCTTCGTCACTTTAACTATCCAAGCTGGCGGCATTGTCCCTCGATCCCATCAAAATACGCCTGCCCTGTAGGCTAGGTGAAAACCATCTATATTATTGCGGAAATGCGTAGTCATACAAGTGTTACTGACTTAAACCTTAAAACAATAGTTTCATCGCTAAAGCAAGGGATTTGAACTTGTGTTAACTAATAATTGCCCACCTTGTAAAGTCTGACATTTCCATCATCATCATGCACATCTTCTTCGCCAGGATAATAATATCGTTTCCACTTTCGTCCCATTTAGTCAACTCTCTGTCTAGTTTCTTCTTCTCCAGCTTAAGTCCCTCAGTCAGCTGCTCAATCTTGGCTTTTTCTTCTGCCGGCAAAGCTCTCATGAGCGACTATTCAAGCAAAAAGACACCACATCGAAATTGCCAACATTGTGCAAAAATGCTAAATCCCAGTGGCTCTTAAATAGTTGGATTTTGCTTGACATATTGAAATTACAATAAGAAGAGGAGGGCAACTGCTAAAATCAACCCAAGCTTTTCACGACGAAAATGCCACGAAATACAAATTGAAAATGCAGCTGCTTGCAGGTACGCCTCCGTTTTCCACTGGCAGCAACGGAATATCACTTAAATTACAATAATTCGTTTCAAAAAGCTGATACAATCTTGTATCAGTTAGGAGCATACAGTTTATAGAAAAAAATTGACTGTGATAGCGTCTGTGTGTTTTATATTATTTACAAGAACACCATGTAAGAAGAGACTTTGAGTCCAGAACTTGTATGAAAGGAAAAGCGATTTTTCTGGACAGTTACGAACGACATTCAAGACTGAAACCAGGCGCACGAATCAAATACAGATAGAGATACACTTTTAAGCAAATGACGAAATAATGATTTATTGTTTTCTGAAAGGCAACAATAAAAAATACCCACAAAAACCCTTAACAACTCACAGAGACTTGGCTTATCTCATTAACTTGTATTTTTATACACGCCTTTTGACCGTTGTTGCCCGTTAAAGCTCTCGAATAACCCTAGGTCCTAAACTAACGGGGTATTTACAAAAGACCAGCACGAGTTACTATCCGCCTCCATACATTTATTCCTTTGCGTTTACATGAGACCGGCCTGACAATGAACTCAGACCGGTCTGACTTCAGTCGTCTCGGTTGCTGGACCGAGACGAGTAACTCTCGTAGCGGTTGCAAAAATTTCCTGTTCGTCCCGGTCTCATGTAAATACCCCCGAAAACTTTAATCTGTGACTCTCCCTACCCTTGCGCTTCTCTTGGACATGCTCTTGTCCTTGTCCCAGTCATCAGTGTCATCAAATTCGGATCGTGCTTCGTAATCGGACACGGCTCCTTCTCCTTCATAATCAGAAACTGGTTCATATTCCGATTCGGCTGCATTCATGGCGCCTGTACAACGAGAAATAATATCATCCAGACCGTAAGGGTTAGTTACACCTCTACGTCAGTTCAAGTGAATTTTGTTCATGAAAATCCTTTAACAAAAGTTGCGTTTTCATTTTTTTCCACAGACCTTTCCGAAACCAAAGAAAGCAATTCATACGCCATTAACGTAAACTTGGCAGTTTTACGTGCTTACATGTCCTATTCCTTCTGTCAAGATCCTCGAAATAATTTGCTTCGAGACCTTCTTCAAGGTAATGATAATCAGAGTGCCCATTTTCAAACTGACGTCAGCCCCTACAGTGGGTCAGCACTCACGATTGCTCTCTCTCTCTCTTTCTTTCCAATCAAGTTACATAACGAAAATATACCTTCATTTCATTTATGCATTCAGCGATAAAGCCCATTGAGAGACAACAATAGGATACGAACTACCTAACACAGGCCGATCCCCGAGGGTAAGTGAGCGTAACGAAGACTAGGCCATACAACGCACAGACCACAACACCGGGAACACCATGCCCCGCCCTTTGCGAAGAGCGTGTGGGTTATTTTACGTCCCACAAAAAATCCGAGCGCTGCTCGGCAGGAGTGGAAGCTACGACCTTCCGATTACTAGTTCGGATGCTTTACGGAGACTCGTGGTTCACGTGACAATTGACCGACTGCATAAATGGCGGCCAAAAAATATTCTTTTGCCGTTGTGCTAATCAGACCAATTAGCCTCGTTCTAAAGAAACCTTTCATTTGTATTTTGGCCGTGCTAAGGAGGCTATTGGGTCTAATTAGCACAAAGACAAAGGATTATCTTTTTGGCCGCCAGTTACACATTCGGTCTATTGTCCGGCTATAGAGTGTTTTCACTTGACGTCACGGCGGCCATCTTGGTGTTCCTAAACAATGGAACGGCGGTCATGTTGGTGTTCCCAACTAATCTTCCGGGAATTGAGTTCTGTTATCATGTAATCGTTTTCTTTTGTTTCGGTCGAAAAACAAGTTTACTGATCACGTGAGTGAAAACGGTCTACAGTGCCAGGATTAGGGAGTTCATGATCAAGAAACCACGGCTACGGCAACGCCAAAATTGCTTAAAAGAACCAAAATGATCGTGTTGCTCGCATTTTTGAACGTTTCTCTCCCGTACTTGTCAAAACTACGACCATGTGGACAAACTACAATGAATCTCTCAGTCTCACTCTTTACTTCAAATCCTTCTGTACCAATCCAGTTGTAGGACACTTTGCCCACATTGTATAATGTAAACAACATGGAATAATCATGAAATACTTAGAATAGCTCAATCTTATATTTTGAAGTGACGTTTTCGTGGCTGCAGCCGTCGTGGTTTCTTAAACTCCCTATTGGGGACTTGTAGATCTACGACGGCGATGGTCGACGAAATCGTCACCTCAAAATATAACTTGGCTCGATCATAAGTCTCGTTCACGTCCTACAATATGGGCGAAGTATCCTACAAATAAATTGGTACGAGCGGTTTTAAAGTGAAAACAGAGAATGAAATATTCTATGTTCCATGCTTACGTTGTCGTCAAAACCTCAAATTTGGTGATTTCACGTCGTCGTTATGCAGAGAACCGCCAACATACTTTCTAAAATCAGTCCTGCACGGGCAGCACGATTATTTATGCTCTTTTAACCAATGATATTATTGTTTTGTGACGTTGTCGTAGTCGTTATCGTCGTTTCGTAGCACCGACGACGAATACGACTACGCGTACGAGATCTGGACGCAAGTTCTAAGGAGCATGCGCAAAGTCTCAAATCTCGTACTGCGGACTCATAGTACGACGAGTTTGAAATGAAAAGTCGTAGTGGGAAAACGAGTTGGACCGCCGACCTTAAAGTCGTTGAAATTTACTTTGCATGTTTTAAATGCGCTTTAGAAGAGTAATACAGACATGAACAACTCAAAGCGAGTGATAATATATTGCCTGCCAATGAACTGGTTTATAACACAACCTCAAGATTGGTAAATAACTCACTTATTTCTTCCTCTACAGATGGACTGGTTATCATCTCCTCGATAACAGCTGGTCCTTTATATCGCGGCTGGCTCACCACCTTAGCCCATTTGACTTGCTCAGGGCCAGTGTAACCAACGAAGGCCCAAGAGCCATGGAACCCGGGATGAACATTTCCAGAAGCACCTATGTCATAAAGTGCCTCCTTCGCATCGTTCACTGAGGTTCCTGCAAAAATTAGAAATGGCACATTTAACGAACTTATCGAAATTAAGCAAGGATGTGTAAGGGGAGCAGGGCACCAATATGGCCCGCGTTAGATCCCAGACTCAACGTCATACATATGTGGGTTGTGTTTGTTGCTTCTCTACTCTGCTCTGAGGTTTTTCTCTGGGTACTACGCTTTTTCCCGTCTTCTCAAAAGAACATTTGATTTGAGTTTAATGTACAATGTCCCCTAATTAGTGCACCAGCATTTAGAGACTTAAAACGTAAAAAATTTTTTCTCAATGCGCGATCGGGCGGAATTTTGCGAATCCTGCAATCTGATTGGCTCTGGGAGCGGGCGGAATTTTTCTACCTTGACACCGAATCCGTTAACATACAGAAGTTTTAGTGTTTCAAAAAAGATCTTTATTGGACAAGAGGTTTGTAAATGGAATTCAAAGAAAAATATTTCTCTTTGAAACGTTCAGTTTGTCAGTAGCTTACTGCAATTTCTGGCATAGCGTGGACCCTGAGAAAAATGCTGGCTTGACAAGAACTCGAACCAGTGAGCATGCCATTGCACTTCGCACTGATCGCTTTAAGGGGGTGGCACTTAACTACAGAAAGACCATAGTTGCTAAGGAGGATTTTTAGTCAAAGAGCCCTACAAAAAGGTTGCATGGGTGGTTCTATAAAGAAACTTTTTCAATGGAAATCTGACATTACTTCAATCAGAATGCGCATGCGCAACTGCTGCGTTAAAAAATTGTGAAAAATATAGTTGACTCACTCATTTTAAGGCATTTTCTGTTTTGGTCACGTGATTTGCCAAATATGGTTGTGAGTCGAACCAGACAAACAAATGTTAAATAGAACACACTTGGCAAAAAATGGTAACTGTACAGTTGAAGGGATCCATAGAAACAGCTTGGTAGTTAAGGGCCACCCCCCTTAACAACTGAACTATCAAGCCAACAGGACGTGATTAAAGTGCATTTTTTCATAGCGTTGGGACGAGAAGGAACTTTTTCGCTTGATACATCAGTTAACCCTTTCCAGCATTAAATCGTCTGGCATAGCCAGAGTAAATCTATACGTGTGGCTCTTGGTGGTGAAAGGGGCAACCATTACTCTCTGATTGTAGTGGAAGGGAATTCACGCATTTTCAAAGCACAGAAAACTTCTAGTCCTAAATTGACTTCATTTATTGTGATACGCAGTATTACCACACTTAATCTTATTTATGCACTTAAAGATGTCCCAGTACTTACCAGTGCTTCCTTGGGTACCAATCAGCACTATTCTCTCCTGGGGAAGCTGTTGTAAGAACGTTCCCATTTTCACTCCCTCCCCCTTAGATGAATCAGCCGTGTCGAAATTCGCTGCCATAATAAAGTTTCTGTCGCTATCCAAGACGACAATGTTATGTCCCCGGAGCATCGGTGATCGCTCAATTCCATTGACTTTGATTGATGTTCGGCCTGTTCCCTTTGGATCGTCCTCTCCCTCAGCAACGATGCTCACTTTCACCAAACCTGTCAAGATGTGAAAATTATCAAAATGTCGAAAGATGTGCGCCTTTAACGCCCTATGTTCAGTCACCTCCCCACACACTTGCCCCTACAATTTCCTTTGGCCAATCGCGAATACCCAACTAGACAGAAGGACCAATTAGATTTTGAAGAAAATCCATGCCGCCAGTGTCAGAGCGCGGGAAAAACCGGGTGCGATTAATTAACAACAGTGATTTTCTACTTCGCTTTTGGCGAAAATTGTAAAACGGTTACTCCGACTATGACTTCAGCTCTTTGTCAGTGTCGGTTTCAAGAGGAGAAAGCACTCTATAAAACTTTCAAACCATTTTTTCCGATTTGTAGGAATCGTGAAAGACAATGCACCTTATTATAAATATATACATATATATACAGATGGCATATTATATACATACATATGTACATATGGCAAGCAATTCTAAGGCCAAACGGAGCACCGGATTGGCTGGATTTCGGTCAGGATTTTACAATACGGACCATTACCATGGAAACGGGCCATTTCCGTACCTTTTCTCTCTCCCGGGAAATAGACCGATTCGGCTAACTCAATCTTGTACCCAATTCAAATACTTTGAGAATTAAACGTTTTGTTCCAAGCATTTCCATATCATTTATATTTGAATGCTACATTACCATGCAAACAAACACACCAGAGAGATTTGAATTGGGTACAACATTGAGTTAGCCGAATCGGTCTATTCAAGTTAAACGAAAAACAAAAATTTTTCAAAGAGCGGAATTAATCTTTTTTTTCATCACGACAGTACAATTATAGTCCCCTAGGTTAAACTCTCATTTTACAGATTAGGTCTGAGTGCCCATTTCAGTGATCAAGTTTAAACTTTCGTTTATCTTATTGCTATAGCAATATTTAGGTCTAGAAACTGATTTAGAATGGTTACTTTTTTAGAGTTATGGTTGGTGTGTATATCCATGAGATCCTTGCCCGGAATTTAGTTTTACATGTAAAAGGTTACCCGTTGAAAGTTCGCTGATAGAAGACGAAAATTACGAACATTCACCAAGCGGAGAAGTGTGCGATCGCTCAAAGAAACGATGCCATATAATAAACAATTTACTGAACTCACCTGCTCGAGACCCTACTGGGGAATTTTAGTCTTCGGTCGTTTTTGAAAGGACATCGCTGCGCTCGGTCCGTACTGGCGCGCCATTGGACCAATATTTTCAGTTGAACTTAGTTTTCATCGACAAATGGAAGCCAAAGGTAAGAGCACATTTTAAAAAGGCTTTTGGTTTAGGAAAGAGAAGTCTTTTAGTATGTTACGAGTGTGTAATAACTTAAAGGCTCTTTTAAGCCGAACATGTAGATTTCTTTCCAAGATGGCGTCTTTTGATATTTCCTGGGAAACAATACGAGACACACCTTTCTGCAATGCAGGAGTTGGTATCACCTGCGCCACAATCGAGGGTCCATGGTATCTGGGACGTACTTCTGTTCTGGTGTAAAATCTGGGTGAGGTACCAGTGCAGCCAGAAAAAGCATACGATCCATGATAACCAGGGTCAAACGGTCCTTGTGCTCCAAGACGCTCCAGCGCTGGTGCAGCAGCGCCAACGTTGTTACCTAAACGACAAGCGAGCGTTGAACATGATGCTTTCTGGGCGGTTTACAATTGTTATTGTAAAACCAAAAAATTAAAGAAATTATTTTAGCCAATCACGACAGAGGCTGGGAGTCATTTAAATGAGCCAATCAGAAATCAAAGCATGTGTCATGCAACCGGTGCTATGCACGGGAAAGCGTGTAAGTTTGCCTCTGATTGGTTGATTATGTGACGCGTTGAGCAAATCACTGCACGTGGTAATAAAAACTCAAGGCAATGGTCAAATCACTTACAACACAAGTTGTATACCGCTCAAAAATCAGGGCCCATCGTTAACAAAAGCTGAACACATCGATGGTTATCTACCACCCGTAAGGTTATGGCGGACAGTTCCTTCATTGGTACAAACGCAATTGCAGAAAACATCCGATAATATTTCACTGTCAGACAAAAGACTGGTTTCTCATTTGCTGCAGAATTTCAGAATAGGTAAAGTGGTTTAGTTTCTTCGCGCTGACGAAGGGTTAACGCTGGACACGTCATCTTTCAAATTTCTTTACGGTGGTCAATTTACCATATCACCCCAGTTCATAAACGTATCTCTGTGGTGCAGAATTTGCCAACTTCTCTCTGAGCAAGCGTGCCACTAAGAAGACTCACGTTGGAGTAGGAGAGAGGGAAAATAAGGAGATATAGAAGGAACGCTAGACAAATTACACCTTAAACATCTATAGTTGCATTTGAGAATTTGTAGGAGTACGACTCTATAGAGCCAGCAGACCAGCGAGATACAGTCATTGTCCATTCAGGTTCTAGTCTTTCAATGGGTAGAGCATAAGATTGGTGTTACAGAGGGCATAGGTTTGAATCCTACCTAGAACTCTGATTTTTCAGTCGTCCTTTCGCTTGCCGCAAAGCATCCTTTCCACGGCCTTATTACACCTCAAACATCTATATATAGTTGCAATGTACATACCTTGTTCTCTACCATTGACACCTTGAGTTGCAACAAGAACAACATGATCCTCTGGGAGTTGATCAAGAAACTGTTTCATTGCAGGACCCTCTCCTGCATTGGTGTTGAAATTCTTTGCTGCCACAACTTCACCAATTGGATCAAGAACTACCACGTTGTGTCCTACTTTCCTTGGGCAGTGTTCCACACCATTGACCTTGATTGATGACACACCCATTCCACCTTCGTCCTCACCTCCCTCCGCACGCACGTCAAACTGAACCTTACCTGGAATGTGGCAAGTAAAAGTGGAAATTAAAGGTATTCGGCAAAAAAGCTATCTTGAGAACATAAATATTATTTTGGATCTATAGCAGAGATTGAAGTGATGTGGTTTAAGGTCCAAGATGATGAACAAACTGATAAAATTGATGACCTGGGTGATGATAAAGATAACGGAAATGATGATGATAATGATGATGATGATTGGTTTTGTAGTTCTTTCTCTTCCTTGAACTAACATTTCAAGGGATTTTGGAGGTTTTACATAATTTATGATTGTGGTTTCTTTCCGACAATTAGGACAACTAAAACCATGCTCTCCTGTCACTCTGATCCTTGAAACTCAAATTCCATAGTTCTCATAGCTTCATTGCCTGGTTTCTCCATATTGTTCGTTCCATTTCAAATTGAAAAACGATACTTTATTGCCATTTGGAAATCTGGTTAAGACAAGGAACAACTTTTTAAAGTTTTTCGATCAAAAATTCACTTTTTCAAGAAAATCTTAACTCAATTTTCAAAAGCACGAACTCTTTTTAATACTCAAAAATAAAGGAAAAACATGCAATGTACAACCGCCCCAAAGTTTCAAAGAAAGACTCCACCAATGAAACATACAACATACTGGTACCACATACCGCTGGCTTTCAGTTGTTCATAGGCAGCTTGTTCCCTCGCTCGTGCTTGAGCCTCCGCAAACAGCTCAGGAGAATTATCTTCCATCTCAATCTCTTCCCCAACTCCTGATAAATCACGTCTCTGGAAAATTAAGCCATGATAAGAATTTTAGGAGACCTATATCGGTAAAGGCAGTTAAGGCCTACATCGCACATGATTGGGTGCCCAGGAACGCGAGGGCTGGAACTGGTACCTTCAAAACTAAGCAGGTAGGACATGCAAGAGCCTGCCCTACCTGCAACCCAGCCACAACCCTGCCAGACAAACCCAGCCACAGCTCTAGTACCTGTCACACTGAACTGGAAAGAACATACTATGTATATGTAGTTAACAAGTACATGTAAGTAATACTTCAAAAGGGAAAGGAAGGGAGAGGACACTAGAAAATGCAAGCTACACAAAACACCTGTATGCTGTGCAGAGTAAAATTACGAGCACATGCAAAGGGTACACGCACAGACCACATCAGAATACCGCTGACACAGTAAACGCCAGAACAGTCTCTGACATTACTCCCAGAACAGCAACGCAACACCCGACAATGCCAAATGCTAATGCAGACCACACTGTACACCCATAAATGCCAGCGCCACGCCAAGCACTGAGTACGCTTCTCCTACTTGTTAACGAAGTTAAATTAAGTACTTAAAGCTTAAGAAAACACCATAACTCTATAACTCAAAACAAGGCTCTTCTTGCTTCTACCACAGTGTTTGTGAAAGGGTAAAATAAAATTAATGTTTTCTTACTCTTCCAGCCAGCACAGCCTTCCTGATGTCCCTGATGCCTTCATAAACCTAAAAACAGCCACAGAAATTTCTATTTATTTGACAACCAAACAAGTCAGAGACTATTAATTTCAAGCTGCAACTTGAAAGCTAAAAGTTTATCAAATGTTCACTTTGCTTAAAGAGGCACTAATGGTAAGCTTATGCAATGAGAAAGTTGTTGCCCCAAGACTCATGGATAGCAACATGAGGTCTGATGTTTCCTGGCCATTGTGGAATATTTATGTCTAAAAGAATGTTGTGAAGGTCTAGAGGATGTTACTTTGACTCAGGTAGAATGGAGAAACCACCTCGTGGTCATTGTTGAAGACAATGTTACAGCAATAACAGTAACAGCATGACAGCAAACAAGAGAAAATTAATGAAACGCTTTGGTTTTGCCACTCCAAAATGGGCAGAGAAACACTTATCAGGATAATCAATCCTGATCTTATCAAAATCTTATTTACAGTGAGTCCCATTACAAAAAGAACCACATGCTGCATGCAACAGTTAAATGTGACATTGACACAAATCCAGGGACAAGAGCCCACAGATTGGGGAAGGGATGGGGGGGAGGGGGGTTGGGTTAGGGTTGGGGGGGGGGGGGCAAGACATACTGTATGCTGGAAAAGCCCCTGTATGTATTCTTATTTGAATTCTTGAGCAAGATCATCCAAACAGCTCCGAAAACCATTCACACATTGATTTGATTTTTCAGCAAGTTAACTAATCAGAAGCGACATGGAACCACAAAGTACATGTAATTAGTTTAGTTTTCTTGAGTATCATTGGCTTTTTACATGATACACAATAAAATTTCAGAAATATTTGCAGTGTTCACGGTTTTCTGATTTTCACAGTGATGTGAAAAACGTTTTTGTCACTCACCAGCTTAGATACATCAATGAACTGTGCTTCATCCACCTCACCATGGGGATCTTTGGCTAGAGTTGTCACTGATCGCTCAACAATCTGAGCAAAGTGTGGAATCACTGAGAGTAAAACACAAAAAAATATATCTAACTGCATTAAATGAACCAATAAAATGACTGTGTTCCATAGCAGTGAACTCTTTCTATCACAAGGTCCATCTGGTCAGGGCAGCTGGATTTTCCCAACAGAACACTTTGCAAGACATTCTCTGTCACAGAAGCCACAGTAAATAATCATTTACAAGACCATTTCATGCTTAGATGGGAGCCTGTTTCTTTATGTTAAAAAGACTGCGTGAATGACATGATCAGACAAGGAGAGGTGCCTGAGAAGCTGAGGCTGCCTGGCCCCACAACCTGTTCCAGAGGGTAACCAAGACAACCCTGTGAGTGGCCTTCACCCAGACACAGTCACACTGCTAACCACTGGAAAACTTAATATATAATTTACCCAATACTCACCACATGGAAGGCAAGGAGGGTCGAAGAAAACTGGCAAATGTGAACCTCCACAGGAAAACCGTGAATAAGGTGAACGCACGCACACGTGCGGAAAAGTGCTGACAAATGCAAGAGAGCTGTAAATGCCTATGACTGCTCCCAATAATCTAAACAGGAAACTGCTGACCCACACTGTCTCAAGTTTAACTTAATAGCCTAAATTGCATTTGGCCACATTAAATTTAAAAATTAAAAATATGACATACAAAATGGAGCAAATAACAATACAAGCAATGTACCTTCATTGCGCATAACCAAAACAGCCCTCATGACATTATCAGTGTAAGGTCCTTGTTGATAATTCTCCATTTCGGCAGTAACCACATCTTCAAGCCTGGCAGTGCGGCCACGTATCTGTCCAGAAGTCCTGTCAACTGTTTGCGGGTCTTTATCTTGCAAAGCTTGCACACATTTGTTCACATCTTCCAGAATGTGGGCCTCTGTTGAAAAACCACATAGGGGGTACCAGTAGTTTGATTTTTTTACTCTTTTATATCAAAATGTAACTTACTTGTATAAAACCCATCGTCCGCACCTATGGAATCACATTGAGGCTGAGTTTTTCTGTCCAGGTGCATTCTAAGCACTTGTGTCTTACAGACAACTGAAAAATTCAGGTGGCTCCAACGTTATTCGATGTACATTTCTTTACCGGTACTCAGTTGCTGAGGTTGAATTTCATGGCCTCCATACTTTTTCTGGGAAAGAGATGGGTTGACCATCTACATGTAAGTCCCAACAAGCCAATAATATTTATAATAATTATATCATTGTCTAATGAACTAAGCATCATAGCTACATGTAGGTGCCCTGTAAACTTGGCTAGAAAGTTTGCAGGCTAACAAAAGTCACCTGTTGTTGACAAAAATTCATCAATGCTGGTAATGTCATCAACAGCTTCAGTCAGGACTTGCAGCTGCTGTTCCCATGCTTCCTTGAAAACATCCATGTTCTCACGTGCTACCTTACTGTGGGGACGTGCAGCGAGAGTGCGAGCAGCATTTATCACTTGAGGACACAGACTTTGCAGGCGCTTGGCTGCTAGTCTCACCATCTTAACTTTCTCAGGGTTAACTGACATCGAACAAGCAAGGTTGGCCACCTACAGAATTGTAACAAACACTATTAACAAGATTGTAAAAAAGAATTCAAAGTTTTCAGTCTTAGGAACCAGTAGATTCTCTAGATTTTCTGAGAAAGTATTAATTAAACTGAGGAATCACCTCTTCAAGTTTTGCAGCATGATCAGTGAACAGCTTGGCACATTCCTCTACTTCTCTTTCATTCCCTGCTTGTGCAGCTTCAACTAACATAAGCAATGGCATTGTGGTTTCCAAGAAAGAATCAGATACGTGGTCCACAACTGCACGGCGTAACTACAAACAGGAAATAAGTTGCAGTTCTTTACATCAACAGGCTTTGGGTAGGCTGTACTATGGCCACTCCTGCTGGTCAAATTTACTAACTAATAGGGTTTCCAAGTCACATGCAGTTGTCATTAATTTTTTACCTGTTTTTTACATGTACTTAAAGCACCTTCATCTCCTGGTCCTTTTGGATGTGGGTTAAGAATATTAAAATGACTTTTCAAAGAAAATAATAACTGCTATAAAGTATTCTTATTCACTGAGCTTTCCATTGGATTTATAAAAGTTTCATTTACCTGACCTCGCAGTTCCCGTGTCCTCTTGCACATTTTCTCTAAAGCTTGATCTAGTGATCCACCAGGTGTTGCTTTTTTCTTACCCGTAGCCTTCAAGTATAAATAAATAAGTTAAACTGATATATTCAAACTTGTTTAAGCCAGAATTTTTCACGCTTTCCTTTCGTGTACTGCATAGGTAACGTTCCTAACAGCAATGGTCCAAGAGGCAGCTAATAGATAGGTGGCATATAAAAGAGAGAGACATGTCAATTCTTTTAGCTGTGAGAGCTCAACAAAACTAATCTGCTTTTGGAAAAAACATTAAGAGGGTTTTTAAACAAACCAGAACTTATACAGTACGGTCCTTGAAAAAAAAAATCATTCAATGTATTATTCCTTCCTTTTCATTGGCCGAGAGCCCACCACATAACCTGTAAATAACTGCCTACAATAAATGTTTTGCTGCAAATAATATTCTGCTCATGTGTAATTGAAACCACACTCTTGTGTGAAAATGGCAGTTCACTTTCCTGAGCTTTCAGAAAGTGATTTAATTGTTGGGAATTGTGAAAAACAACTCAGTCATAAAATGATGAAACAATGATAATTATTATTGAACTCGGTTACCGCAAAAGATCGTGATTTGTAAGGTCAATAACATATAATTTTTGTTTTTCTGCTCACCACTGACAAATCATGATATTATCAAGTTTTAGTTACTATTTTGTTAGAGTTCTTCAGTTTGGATAAGAAGCTCAGTGCCAGGACTACTTGAGTTAATAAAAACTAAAGTTAACAGCACAAAATTTATCAAAAACTCTTACATGATCCATGTACTCTGAGAGGAGATCCTGAAGTGCTTGTCTCACTCCGTTACAACTAGCAATGATCTTGTCACGCGTGTCATCTCTTGTTGAGATAGAGTCTGCCAATTGAGCTGCTCCACCAATAATGCTTTCCAGGCGTTGTTCTAATGTGGGACGGGTTCGCTTCTCAGAGTAGGCACTGGGGTCCATTGCAATTTGCGACTGAAATATGGATACCACATGCCTCTTAACTGCTTGTTGACTGAGTTAAGGTGCCAGTGATAATTTCAATGTTCCAGTTAAATACAAAGGTAATCAGTAAAATTAATCGTGTCATTGGAGGCACTTGTAAACCAGCAGTTTCAATAACTGTTGAAGTAGATGCCAGCGCTGATCAATGTAAGCGGCGGTCGCTCTTTTCTTTCACAAGGGTTTGAATGAAAAATCAACGCAGAGTAAGCGGCGGTGAGAGGCAAATTTCTGACAACATAGAAGATAGTACCGCAAGTGACAGGTTTCTAATGAAACCCCAGGTAATGGCCGCAGAATTTGTACAAAACATCACAAAAGCATGGCTGTACCAAAGTGTCACAACTTCAGGCTCATTGGACAGTGAAACAAACATGTACGATTAACAGGTGTATATAGGAAAAATTAATGTTCAGTTTGTATTGTCAATGCAATAAAGCAGTCATGCTTTTCTATTAATATAAAGAGTACAGGGGCAGCTATTTTGTCCAGCATTTCTCAGATTTTACAAGTAATCAGGTTATTCCTGTGCGAATCTGAAAACCATGAACAGTTTGATTTGACTTTAACATTTCCCACTGCACAACAACCAATCAGAAGCAACATGAAACCACAAACTAATTACTGTTAATGGTTGCAGTTCAGTTTTCTCTTGCATGATTGGCTTTTTACTTGAAATACAATAACATTTCATTAATATTTCTTATGTTCACGGTTTTCGGATTTTCACAGTATTGTATGAAGCTGCTACCATTTGAGAGGATATGGATGATTCTAGAGTCAAACATTGTTTGCATTCTGAATTTAACATTTTGATTTGGGTGTTAAAACACCATTCAATAACCAAGCATCGGGTCCTGAGCTTGAGGAAAGTTTCATTACTTTTAAGGGCTACCACAACTGTTACAGTATACAGTGCAGCTGACTTTCATACAAATCATGCTAAACTTACATCAAAGTCATCTAAGGCTGTTGCCAGAGCTCCTGGGGTTTCCAGTGGGTGTGGCCCACTTGTACCAGTGGCCTGAGTTGCACCAGAAATGGCATTTACTGCCTCTGACATTTGCTTCATCACAAAAT
>NC_090874.1:3641845-3656845 GCF_036669935.1 Montipora foliosa
CATTTTACGTCCAGGCTTGTGATTAGTTCAAAAATTACTTGAAACATACCAGTTTCAGTGATGCTAGGAGGCGGTACACATCAGCCATGTCTGCTACACATAATAGCCTTGTGACCGAGGATAACAAAGCTCGAGCTGCTCTGACCATGGCAGCTCTCTTAGCTGAAGCACAAGGATCATCAGCAAATTCTTTGGCTGCTGCACGCATAGAATCACCTTTTTAAAAAAAAATGTTAATAATAATTATTTTAAAAAAAGCCAAAGAACAAGACTGTGTGACCTCACACGTGAAAACGTACACTAACGTTTTGACATTAAACGGTCAAAACTAACAGCTAACTAATGGATTGGTAACTGAAGCTAATGGCACCTGACGGTATGATAACCCTTTTAAAGGCACCACTAACTGTTTGCAAGGTTGTGCTAATGGCTAGCACGGGGGGTAAGCCTCATACAAAACGAGAGCTGTCTTAAAACTTTTGTTTAGGCCTAATGAGGCCTAAGGTTAGCTTTTATGCATGTTTTGGATACTTTCTGTATTCTTATTAGGCCTAAACAAAAGTTTTAAGACAGCTCTCTGGACGTTTTGTGCGCTCTCATTTTGAGCAAGGCTTACACCATGTAGTAGCGGTGCTAACACATAGCTGCAAGTGTTTAACGGTACATTAAGTAAGTTCGACAAACGAATGCTGCAGAAGCGACATCAAAACACTGCTTGAAGGAAAAGCTTTGTTTTTCCAAAGCCTTCACCCGCGGCATAAAATTCACTGAAAATATATCTTCGGTTCTACTGTGCATAATTCGCTCGTTCAAACGGTTAAATACCCTCCATTAAAGGACAAGATTTTCCTTCCAAATTTGTAAGATGCGCTGATTATGTTTATTCTGATTATGTTGACTTTGTTCTGTTTTTTAAAGCACATGCCAGTGAGAGGACATAGTGAAATGAATGTTTGTGGTGTCACGGCAAACACTGAAAAAAATATTATGCATTCAGTTTTCCTGAGCATAATTCGCTTTTTCTTTTTCGGGTATCAGACGACACTAGTAAGCTTAAAATTAATACAAGTGGTATTTGAGTGCGCCGTTCCCAATCACCGTTACGGTCCTTCCAAAGGCCAAATCAACTAACGAATGCAATGCTTTTTAACGGTTACAAGGTAACGATTACTAACGGATTACTAACGGTTACTGACAGATGACTAACGGCTGACTGACGCTTTCAGCCGTTAAACAGACAAGCGTTAGTGTACGTTTTCCCGTGTGAGGTCACATGTGATTATTATATTTGGTGATCCTTGAAGAGATGTAACAACAGACGGAAATACTGTATTTTAACAATGAATGCCTCTCAAATGACAAGTTTTGGCTTAAAACTTTCTTTATTGAATGACGTTAACCCATTGACTCCTTAAGTGCTCCCAACTGATGAGTAAAATCGTCTGGTGTTAGGCAGAGTAAAAATCTATCATTAAGGCTTGGTTAACATAACTGCTTCATTAACTTAATTAGTTGGCTAACCAATTAAGAGCAATAAGCAATAATTATTATTGATATTGGTATGATCTCAAAAAAACTGAGGAGAAACTGCTGCTTTTGTGGACATTAATTTTGCAGAACTTTCAGGATGAAAAACTATAAACCCAGTCTCAAACAATTTCGGTGTATAGTACAGTGTATGTTGCAGGTCATTTTGTTCCTTAGGTTAATTGCAACCAAACTACGGTAGGTCATTTTGTTTCAACCTAGGCCATTTTATTTTAAACTAGGTTGAAATTGATAGTAGGAAACATCAACAAAAACACCAATTATTAGTAAGTATGTGTAATATATTGGTTAGTAAATTGGTCCTAGAGAAAAGGGAATGAAATTAGTACAGCTCAGATTTTCATGAATATTTTATAAAACCCCAATGGTTGCTAAGTCTAGGCACTGATTTTAAATGGTTAGCATTAACTGATTCTAGTTTTCTTTCTCAGAGCTTTTGAGGGCAACAATATTGAATTATCGTCCAAGGAATAAAAGAACTGAAACATACATGATGTCTCGTTGATTTTTAATTTGCTTAGTTATTTTCTCTATCTTTTGCTTACTTTGAATTTGTAATAATCAAAGGCAAGTCAAAACAAAAGTTTGAAAAGACAGGAAAAAGGGTTTCATCATCTATTGATTAGAAGCCATTTTGTAGGCTCTTGTAAGTGTTATTTCTTTTGAATTATAAAAAATATTTGTTTCTTTTTTTCAATTTTGCTGAGTCTACTTGTAGTGATAAATCCAAATTTTGTGATTATTTTGGAACAGTCCCCTTCAACTTCTTCAATTTGAGCAAATAGCACATTTGGATGAAGGGGTGTTTCCTTTTCCATTTTATTAATTTTCAGCGCCACATAATCCTGAAGTTCGAACTTCTTCTTTTTCTTCTTCCCTTTCTGGTGTATGATAACTGCAAAAGGCAGACTGCTGGCTGCCTGCAAATAGCGCTGATAAGCAGTATTTAAGGTAAACACCCATTTCAAACATATGGCCTTTTGCCAATAATTTGTTCTGTGAATGGCTATGTGTTTTTTACAAGTGGTTTCTCCAAGATGATGACACCAGTGGTTTGGAGAAGAGTTCTTTTCTTTCATTAAACTGCAAAGGTTATCTTTTGTTGTTCTATTTGCCCGTGCCACCATCTTTTTTTCACTGTGGGAACGCTGTGTTTGTGGCGAAAATCGGTTTGTTATCATGAATAGAAATGATGCCTTGTTCCTGGTGTTTTTTGCATAGCGACATAAATAAACTTTGTACAATATCTGACTATTAATATTTCTAAGTCTCACTTTATATCATTTACGCATGTGCGAAATGGTGGTTGCCGTGAAGGCGTGGAAATAGCTTAACAACTTCAGTTGCTGATTCGATGGCTTAACGGTTAATACAGACGAGAAGTAATCTCGGATGTCCTATGGTGCGAGGGTTCAAATCCTTGGAGCGGCATGGAATGTTGTGAAAGTTCAAGGTAAACGGCACAGTCCGTTGGTAGTAAGCAAGGACAGTATGGAGGAAGGAGAGGGAGAGACGGTAAGTGGACGAAGAACGAAAGGCAAGGGAAAGGTGGAGAAAGGTGTTTTCTTTTTTATTCCCCCTAAAAATCCAGGCCCCATTTTTTTTAATTACATCCCCCCAAAAAAAGGGAAACCCTTTTTTAGACAGTTCATAGTAACCTAGGTTGAAACAAAATGACCTAGTTTGGTAACCTAAGGAACAAAATGACTTGCAACATATACACTGGAGCTTAGTCTGTGATTTTGATCCAATGACAAACATCAGGGAAGGCAGTCCCAGGCTGTCAATTTGTCGTCTGACCCCTCATGTTCAGATGGGTTAATATAAGAAAATAGATCCAATTTAAATATTACTCTCTTTACCTGCACCTCTGCAATCCTTACATGCCGATAACATTTCATCCTTGATTTCTGGGAATTCTTGAGCGATTTCTTCCCCAGTTTTGATGAGTCGTGCCGTAGCATCTTCAATATCTTGTGCAAGCTTGTGAGCATTCTTTGATTTTCCAATCTTGCTACTTTTTTTCTTTGGTTGGTTGACAAGAGTTGTTACCTACAACATGACTCACAGTGGTCAGCTTATCTGTCTGATTTCTTAAAGTCATGTCGCTTAGGCCTGATGGAGAGTTTTACACCCCAATTTATGATTAAACTGTGAATACTTAATTTTTTTACATGTGGCATTTGCTGTGATCAATGCAGACAGACAGTCAGACTTATGTCCTGTTCAGACTGTAAGGGTATAATTGTTTTATCTGGATCTATAAATCATGGGAATCAATATCATTAATATTTTCATAGCAATCAAACTATATTCTACTATGTTTATCAACTTTAAGGCTTTTTCACATGGTATGTCAGAGCAATAATTACAGAATGCCCATCCACCTAGAAAAATTATCATTAAACCTAGTTGCCCGGGTCTCATAGTCAATGAATATGAATATTATAAGACTTAACTCCAAGCAGTAAAAACAGACTACCACCACAGTCCACAATCCCATAGTCGAAGAACAGTAAAATGGACTGCCACTGCGGTCTGAAGTCCCAAAGTCATAGGAATATCAATGTTATAACTCAAAGCAGTAAAACGGACTGCCCCCGCAGCCCAGTAATGAACAAATATGAATATTGTAAGAGGCTCTGCCAGGATAAATTCCGACAAGCAAAATGGCCTAAACGTAGCGACAGCACTTAAAGTGAAATCACGACAGACAACATCCTTTCTTTAAATTTCTGACAGCAACAGTCACAGCAACGTGAAACATTGACAAAGCATTGACACAAGAACTTTTAAAATTCAGACAAGCAACAAGGGCTCCCCCCCCCCCCCACCCCCCTAGCAGGGCCTCTTGTAACTCCAAGGAGTAAAATGTACTAGCACAGTGGTCCGCAGAGTGGATTAAAGAACGAGGTATATTACATGTGCATGTGTGTCAGTTAAGAGAATAAATTTTTCTCACTTCACATGCCTTGTGCAGTTTTTTGGGGGGCTCTGGATTATGAATTTAACATCAATCTGTTCAGCGACATCCAATATTTCTTTCCAAATCAAACTTTTTTTTTTAGAATAACTTTCAAAACAATAATATTGAAAGTTAGAATAAAGATTATTATTATTATTATAACTCAACTGGTGCAATAATATTTGTTTCCTTAATTGTGATGTTCATTATGCTTTTGTTGGTGTACATTTTTTTCTTTTTTTTACAGTCTAGTAGGTTTGCGATTTATAATTAATTACAATTTTTATATAGTAGTAATAATGGGCAAGCTACATTGCAAGAAGCTAAATGAACCAGTTGGTTTTCTTGTTAGCTAAAGTTGAAAAGAATCCTGGAAAATTGGAGGCTTGAAATAGCGTCAAGCCATGGGATGGCATTGCACACCGCTGTTCGAGGTGAGCTATGATCATTCAATTTTCCCATCTTTTACTATGCAATAAATTTGTATTCAATCAATCCAAATAGTGGCATGCTGAGTAAAAGACAGGTCTTCTAATTTTACGCACAGATGGATAGATAGCTCTTAAATCGTCTTTGTAATTATGGTCAATAATTTGTGCCTGTCATCCTTCAATAATATTATTATTATAAGACAGTATAATGACAAAGGCTGAAAAACATGAACTTGAAACACCAAACCATCAAAATAGCAAATCGTTGCTCAACGAATACAAACAGTGCCCTAAATTACGTTGGTAAATAACGAATTTTTAATTGCTGCAACTTCACAGTTCACCAATCATGTTATCTGTAATCTTGATGCCAATTAATTTTGATGCCAGTTGACAGTTCAAGTTTTGATAACAAGAGTAAAATTCAGGGAAATGAAAAAGATATTTGCTTCTCGGAAACTATTTCTGCTTTCAGGCATAACGTACACAACAAAACAGTTTTAAACCTGCAATCGTGAAAGCTGAAGGAATATAATTATACTTTCATTTGGAGACTGAAAGTGTGAATGCTTTCTGATCGAATCGTTTGATCGAAGCAAACTTCTGTTATGCTGACTCAGTTTGCATACTGTTAAAATTCAACTTTTCCTAAAGCATCGGCCAGAATTGATTTTGGCTGCTGTTCACAGCAATAATTTATGCGTTTTTCAAACTAAGGAGTGGAGCGATGACAGGGGTTTATACTGCAGCTTACTGATCACGCACTGTGCTATGTCCGCTCGGTTTGTTAAAACAACAAAAATTAAAGAATAAACTTCCCCCTGGATGCAAGAAGATCGTCTCGAGATCCTGTTTTTCAAGCTGTAGATTAAATTACTAGGCATACAGAATTAAGCAGCTTACTTGGTGAACAAGAGGTTCCAATGTCTTTTCTACCGAATGTGTTCGAATTTCCAAGGTTTTGGGATCCCATTTCATTTTATGTTTTTCCAATGTGATGTCCCCACTTGCTGTTGTCGTTCCTCGACTCATCCTTTCAGAAATTGGTTTTCAAATGCCAACAGGACAAGAGAACCTCGAGGAAATAAACTTGCCAAGAGCTCACAGCAGTCAAAATAGCGATATTTTGGTCACGTGACTAGTTAAACTTGGCTTCTTTGGAATGTGACGCCCAAACATTCCTCCCAACCGTAGCCCCCAAGTGACTTTTTATTAGGGCCCGGACGCACTGGGCAAATTTTTGCTTATTTTGCGAAAAAATCTGTCACCAGTTCGCTGAGACAATTTTAGATCTACCAAATTTTGTCAAGGCTTACCAAACTTCAAAGACGCCGTCGTCCTGCCTCAGAGCAGGACAAATTTTTGTCAGGCGTGAAAACTATACACATTTTACGATTTTCACGGCATGATCTAAAAAAAAAGTTTTTAAGTGCGGCCACGATTACCAAATTGAAAATTTGGCGGGGACAATTTTTGTTGAGATGTTTGGTTGAGCGAAACAAATTTTCTCAGCCTAGTGCGTACGGGCCCTTATAATATTAGTACGGATGGTAAACTGCAAATCGAAGCAATTATAAAGACAGGCGAAGACTTGAATTTGTATGAGAGAGTGTTGCTTGGGAAAATGCAAAATGTTTGTTGTTGTTGTTGTTGTTGCCCATATTGTGTTTGCCCGTCTTTTATCTATATATATAAATTTGTGCCTCCCTGAATCTGAGAGGTCATGTATGCCCTCTCCTCCCCCCCCCCCCCTCCCCCCGACCCCCGCATCTCTCCAAGAATAAATAGTTTTGAGAAAGAACGACATAACGTAAAAATCAATGTCCAAGAATGGGCATTTTTCAATTACCCAAATTCTTGCTCACTGTAATCTGACTGTCACTTTTGGCCATGCCTTGGGCCGTTGTTGGCTGTAGCAACCAGGAACTGTTTAATTCAATACAGAAGGTATACAGTACATCCGAGACACAACTAGCCTGGGAACAGCAGACGCATTTCCGGTCGTCGCTTCTCTCCCTCCGAAAACAGCACGCATTTCCGGTCGTCGCTTCTCTCCCTCCGAAAAAGGAGGGAGAGAAGCGACGACCGGAAATGCGTCTGCTGTTCGCAGTCTAAGACACAACACATATGGACGCAATCTCGTTCGCAGAGGCTCGATCCTTTAGGCCAGCGTCTCGATCCGCGGCGCTGCCATGGCGCTGGCAAAACTGAGGATCGCACTTAAGTAGGGAGCTTACGAAACGAGGACGAGGACGACGACGGCTACGAGGACTCTATAGACCCTATGCAAAAATGGCTGCCTTTAAATTATTCTTTTATTCATATTCAAAAGAGCCCAACTAACCTCGTTTTGAGACAAAAATTCTAAAGAATTTGTTATGTTGGCCATTTCAAATCATTCAGGATTTTCGTGCCATTCCCAGGAGTGCTGGTATATTCACTTTTAACAAAACGTGCTGCTCGTCTCTGCACAGTCTTGTTGTTGTTTGATATTTATCTGTTTGAGCAGGTTAAAGTCTTTGGACCTGCTGTATCCACCCACCCAAACACTCACAAAGGACAGCCACAACACCGGGAACTTCATCCCCTGCTCTTCTCGATCTGTGTGGGTGTGGGTTCAGTTTTTAACGTCCCATATGGAACTAATAAACATGGAAGGTATTTGTAACACGGGGCCTACGGTTTATAGTCCTCATCCGAGAAGACTTGAATGTGTAACCATTTTCGGGTGAGGCACCACTTTTTAGACCCTGAGTGTTTGTACGGCCTTTAAATAGTTGAACTAACTTCCTCCGCTTGGCAGCCCTTAGCCTGTTACAGGCTCCCAGATGGTAGGGAAAGAGAAAAAAAATGCGTGCGAAAAATGAGTGGGGGCTTGGGTCGAGACGAGGCGGGGTACCCAAGCCTCCATTCGCTTTTCCCAGTTGTATTCGTTTTTTCTCGACTATCTGGGAGCCTGGAACAGGCTAGGCCCTGTGTTCAACCAACTGAGCCACACGTATTCGAGGTGTTAACCTCAATATTAGTCCTCCTCTATTCAATTACAGCTCTGAAAATACAAATAAAATAAGCATTTGAGTTAAACCTAAGGTGAAGAAAAATTTGAGCTTGGTCCGTGAGAGGCTCGAACTCTCGACCTCGGCGTTATCAGCACCGCGCTCTGCCGACTGAGCTAACGGACCATCACGTTATCGCACATTTCGAATTTTAGTTATTTAAACAAATTCTAATGCAATAACGCCATATTTGGTCAGAAAAGCATTTGACAAGAATGTGATGTTGACCACGAGATTCTCAGTCTCGGATGGCCGCCATCTTTGCTGGAAGTGTACGAATTTACATGATCACCATATGTCTTTTGTCATCCTTAAGTTTCTTCAATTTTGTGAAATGTGAGGTGCGCTTGGTAGGAGTAAGTCCCGTAGATGGTTCTAGCAAAATCGAGAACGGAATTGTGGAGATAACAGCTGAAACGTCGGTTTTGTTGAGGTTCTACGGAGAAAGGCTTTCGCAGAAAACTCGAATAGCATTCACTTCCACCGCTGGAAAGTTTAACTCAACTTGTGATAGTGATCGCACTAAACCTTTTACGTTCAATGAAAATGGCTTGCGGAAGCTTAGAGGAGAAGCTGAAGTTATCTTACCATTTGGTGGACCATTTTTCATTTGTTTGCAGCCGAGTAACGGAAGCAACTGGTTTCACCAAGGAGACGATAAAGGTCTCCAGGTTAAGACAACCACGAAGACCTTTCCTCAATGGCTAGAGATTGTTTTCATTGTGATTCTCGTGTGCCTTTCAGGTCTGTTCTCTGGTCTTAATCTTGGCTTAATGGCACTTGATCCGACCGAACTCAAAATTGTGATGAACTGTGGCAATGCCAACGAACAGAGCTACGCTAAAGCTATCCAACCCATACGTAAACACGGTAATTATCTTCTGTGCACCTTGCTTCTCGGTAATGTTTTGGTAAACACTTCGTTTACGGTTCTTTTAGACGGTATCATAGGCGATGGTATTGCTGCTGTGCTTGGTTCAACTGCAGGGATTGTCATCTTTGGTGAAATAATTCCCCAAAGCATTTGCTCAAGACACGGGCTGGCAGTGGGTGCACGAACCATCTGGATTACACGCTTTTTTATGTTAATTACTTTTCCTGTTTCTTTCCCGATAAGTGCAATCTTAAACTGCATATTGGGTAACGAGATAGGTACAGTGTATAACAGAAAACAGCTGCAAGAAATGCTTAAAGTCCAAGCTGAGTTTAACGATTTGGAAGGCGATGAGATGAACATTATATCGGGAGTTCTAAATTACAAGAGTAAAACCGTGGAAGAGGTTATGACCAAGCTAGAAGACTGTTATCTCCTGGACTTGTCGGCAGTTCTTGATTTTAGAACTATTGCAAGTATTATGCAATCAGGACACAGTCGCATCCCAGTGTACGACGGCGAGAGGCATAATATAGTGGCGCTATTGCTTGTTAAGGATTTGGCTTTTATTGACTCCGACGACTGCACACCATTGCGAACAGTTATAAAGTTTTATAACCACCAAGTTCAGAAAGTTTTTAATGATGTTCATCTAGATGCAATGCTAGAAGAGTTCAAAAAGGGTCATTCACATTTAGCAGTGGTTCAGTGTGTCAACAATGAGGGAAGTGGAGATCCTTTCTATGAAGCCATTGGTATTGTGACCTTGGAAGACATCTTAGAGGAAATTATTCAATCTGAGATAGTAGATGAAACAGACATTTATTGTAAGTATGCAGGGGGTATTTGAACATCTACATTTGATGTAGCACCTTGTCAATGTAGTGGGCGTCAACTTGGAAGGCTACTTTGGTAAAACTTTAAAAGTAAAAGGCAAAATTCATTGTTCATGTAGTTAGCCTCCAGATCTAAAAAACTTCAAATGGACTGCAAAACCTACTTTTGAAACTAGATGAGTAAGCTTAGCTTGCACAATTACTACTGTTGTGTTAATATTGCTTTACATTTCCTTGTTTTAATATTACACTGAAAGCAAGATTTGGTGAATCCATGTACATGTATATCTCAGTGAGCCTTTTAATAATATTACACTGCTAAGAATAATACGCTTAATAATGAAAGACCTACTTCCTCTGTTTTGGCGCAGACTCTACTTGCAAAGCTGTAAACTCAGCTCGCAAAGGTGATTGTGCATGTAGAGTTAGCAATAAAGGATTTATGTTTGTAAATTCGCAATCACTTTGATGAAATGTTGAGTGAATTCCACTTATTCTATACATAACATATCTATAATCCACATGTTTACATTATAAAGAAACCAATATTATTATTTTGTGCAAATGTGTTGGTTTGTGTAACTGATGTCATAAATTACAGATAAAAAAATAATTTTAATGTTTTCCCAAAGATCTTTTCTGGGGTCTTGGTAATTTGTTGTTTCCATTTTCCTTGCCTTATCAGTGGACAACAAGTCTGGCAAAGTCATACCAGGTCGTAAGAAGACCCTAATGAGAGAACTGTCACTATTCACCGAGGACGAGGATCAACCAAAAGTGTCGCACCAGCTTCAATTAGCCATTCTGCAATACCTCAACACAGGTAAAAGCTATGGCAATAAGATTATTAATCCTTTCCAAATTTGTGAAGTCACTTCTTTTCCACTGGCAGCATTTCTTTACAGACTTAAAGACTGTGCATTAGCATACAGTGCAAGTGCATCTATGGCAATGATATTCATGGAAAATTTTCCTGACTTTCTTCCCTGAGGAGTTCTTGTATTTGTATGTTAAACTGCTCATGGTGACCTGACTTTAATGCATTGACAACTAATGAAGAGCTATGTTTATGAGAGTGAGATCTCAGCAGGACGGCTCAAAAACACTGCAAAGATCTACTGAAAGGCATAATAACCCTCTGCCTCCTAAGAAGCACACTTATACAATTTTAGTCTGTCTAATGCCAGATGATACTTGTTGCTGGGGGTCATTCTGGGGTGAAAAGGTTGACATCCAAGGCCACTCAAAATTATCTCCTCTTTAATCCACCCCCTGCTAAGAGTTACACTTCAAAAAGTTTAGTCTGTCTAATGCCAGACAATTTTTGCTCATACAGGTAAGTGGGGGCCAGTTTAAAGATTAATTAACAATTATTTCATGAGTGCGCGTTGGATGTGAGATGGTAAATAGCCAACAAGGTGCATAGCGCCGAGTTGGCTATAATCAGTCTCATATCCAACAGGCGCCAATGGAATACAGTGTAATTGTTTTATTAAATTCCTTAAACTCCAAGAGTTTGGAAGTACGAAATGTGAGCAAAAAAGGTGAGAAAATCCGAGCAAAATGAAAGAAAACTTGATGAAGATGCGATGTTGTGTAATACCTTGTGGTCTGACAGACGCAGGCTCATCACAAAAACATCTTTTGGCTTTTGCATACTTCTAAACGTCAGAATTGATCCAAACTTTCCACAGAAAGGTTTCTTTTGCGTTGTTCAGAAAGAAATTTCGCTTTCGGGCGGAAAAAAAATTAGCTTAGCAACGCTTAGTGCAATCAATTGCCATAGAAGGTCAAACTAAGGTATATGAGCTGATAACCAAAATTGAGTGAACCAATCAGAGCACGAGAAATGCATTAACCAAGGTTGAAAAGTTAATAATAAAATTTCATATAGCTCTACCAAAACACTTGACCTTTTGCAAAGCATGGTGACAGGCAAATGACAACTGTTTTTTAGTGCAGGGTTTAAACGAACCTGGAATAATGGCATGCAAACTTGGAAGCAAGTCCTTTGGGTTAAGCTGCTTCCCATTATTGTAATCTGAGTAGGTACACTACACACAAATGCCATTTCGTCCATGACAAGCTTTTTTTCCTTCTTTCATAGCTTTGGAAGTGTTCAGTGAAGATGTAATCTCCCTCAATGTCCTTAAACGGTTAATTAGCCAGCCTAAAGTTATTCATGAGCTGAAACTCCAAGATGGAGATGACAACAAGTTTCAAAGCTACCTGTACAGGAAAGATATGGTAGCTGATTACTTCATCTTAATCATCCAAGGAAAAGTTGAAGTAATCATTGGACAAGAAGCACTTACATTTGAGGAGGGCCCCTTTTCAAGCTTTGGCACAAATGCATTGGTTCTGTCTCTGAGTAACTCCAACGTCAACCTTAAAGGAGGACTTCAGTACATACCTGACTACACTGTGCGTGCCATCACAGATATCATGTACCTCAAAATACCCAAAGCACTATACAAGCGAGCAGTACAAACTACATTGATGGAGCGGCAAGAAACAAGGGGTATGGATGGTCTTCAAGATCGTTCCTCCGTGTCTAATGGCCCAGGAATTAATTCTAATGGTCTTTATATTGAATCTACCTGTTAGTTCATAAACAGCATCTCGCGATGTTAAAGGGAAAGTGATTGTCCACGTATTTGAGATAAATAAATGTTATTGTAACTGAATATAACACAAGAATTGTGGAATTTATATTTTGCCAAAAATAGCCTGTTGAGCAGATTTTCAATGTAGGGAAATGTTCTCCCTCAGTTACGTTTTGCTATTTAATAATGAAACACTGAAAGCAGTGCTTCTCCGTGTTCGTAACTTGGTAACGCACTGCAATATTTAGTTGTTAGGTTAAAGTTTGAAGTAGGATATGACTGTTTGAACCTTGAAAAAACTCTCCCTTCCTTTGGGTTGACGTGGTAGTTTGGTTATTGTTCTTCACATTAATGTAGTAGAAAGTTTTTTTCTCGTACTTGATTAATTGTAAAATTATATTGATATAGTATGTGTATGTATGATGTTGTGTGTTGAAGATTTTTAAATTTTGATAATATTTGACTCACGTGATCAACTGATTGGGCGCTGTTGGCCTTGTTGAATACAAATTGCCGGAAAACGTCTTCTTTTTTTGTCGGGCGAAAATCATTCGGGAATGCGCATGTGAGAACGTCATTGCCCACAAGCAAGAAAACGAGCTAGACTGTCTGATTTTTTTCCCGCCCCTTTGTGATTTTAAAACAAGTGAAGATATGGACGGTCTATTGCTCCAAATTTGGAAGTGATTTGAAGAAACTTCACCCAGCGCGATCGTTATTGTGAAACCCTGAACTTCAAATGCTACCAGGATAAAAAAAATCACGACACATCTCTTAGTAACCATTCAATTTTACTTTCATTGATTCACTGAAGAAACTAACAGTTTCTCTGATACGCCTGGCATGATCCAGCTAAGAGGGGTTTGACCAATTACTTGAGTACCACTTTAACTCGGGTAACCGGATCTAGATATTTTGGTTTCGTTAGGACACCGACATAACTAAACACTTCAAGTGAAAACGTTCGCAAGTGTGAAACCAGTTTTGCCTCTAACGACAGAGGTTAAATATTGTAATAAATATTGTTGTTGTTGTTGTTGTTGTTGTTGTTACGTCGGTCAGCACCGAGAATAAAGGGTTTTGGCAAATTCACGCAGTCGTATTGAAGCTGAAGTTCGTTTTGAACTTTTTTCATCACCGCCACAGCTTTTGTTCATTCACTAGCATCAGCATTACAGCAATGTTATCTTTGTATAGCGTCCTTGCGAACACATTTAATATTTTACCTTTCTCAGACGGGGAAAAGACCAATTTGCGTCGGTCTCATTCTTTGGCGCTTTCCCGTGTTCAATCGCTTATTACGTGACCCATCATTGCGCGCATGAAGCGTATCGCCTGGGAACGAAGGTGCTTTCGCAACCTTCTTTACCGTGCGCAACAAGAACAAATAAAGCGCAAGGTCAATAATGATGTCGTTTTTCTTGCAACATCTTGCCCTCCCTCCCGGTATGCCATAGCCATACACACGTAGCCTCTGGACCTCTATTGTGAAAGGAATACAACCTTGGCCATCTATCATAGCTTCAGGGGAGAAGGTGAGTTACAGCCTCCCGCAAGGCTATGAAACAGTACCCTGCAAGGAGCACTTTCTTGTGGATCTCTGCTGGGGTCGCTTAATAAGCTTGCCGTAAGCTAAGGGCACTTGTTAAACTGGCAGACCCATTCCTCCTCAAGCCCTTGTTTCGTTGTTGACATTCGAACCCTTGAGAACAGCCTTTTTTGTGCCCTGTGCAAAAACATAGCTGCTTGATCGAGTTCGCAATTGATTTTCGTTGTTATTGCCGCCCTCAATAGAGGCAGATGTGTCTCTTGCGGAAACAAAGTTTTGAGAGTTCTTTGCGGGCTGAGACAAGTTAATCATTTGTCTTTTTCCGCAAGAAAATAGGATGCGAGCGAATGCGCGCCTGAAGTCTTTATTCCGATGCGTGTATATGACTGGGTTTACCATAGACCCACTATAGTGCATCCATTTGGTAAAAGGTATAATAATGTCGTAGTTCACTTGACACGTCCTGCAGTAAGTAGATATTAGAAGCATTGTAAAGAAAGGAAGCCACGCGATAACAAATGCACCAATGACCACCGCTAAAGTTACGGCAATACGTATTTCCCGCGCGAGTGATCGCGAACGTCTCGCGCGCTCTCTTGTCCGAGCCACTTTATAAATCAACGAGTACGCAATAAGTATGACAAACAACGGAAGAAAAAAGCTCACAGTGCTGACAAATGGGGGGTACCACTTACGATAGGATCCGTTCACAAGATTAACGCATGCGACCAAAAGTGCGTATATCCACGCGCACACAATGGTTACGGTAATGGTTGTGCGCGATAAGTTGCGATGAATCGCTGGTTCCGTAACTGATAGACAACGCTCCAAGCTGATCATGACCAGGTTAATAATAGATGCTGTTCCACACATAATGTCATAAGTGATGTAGACTTTGTAGGCATCGTTGTCAGCTCCAGGGTTAACTGCAAAACGCAATAATACACAATGGAAAATCGGAGAAATAGAAAGGAATTTTAGGGTGCGTTCGATTGACTGTGTTCCGGAATAGGAATACATGGAATAGAGGTTAGAAATCCTTCGTTAAAATTGTCAAACACTTGCTAAAATGCTATTTTAAACATATCTTTATTATCCTTGTTGCCTCAAAACGCCAAACAAACAATTTTAAATA
>NC_090874.1:3661845-3674345 GCF_036669935.1 Montipora foliosa
ACAAATTTTATCGACTTTTCCACCCAATATTTTCTCACTTGTACAGTTCCATCGCATTCAAATTCTCCTCATCCACACGCATATGTTCAACAGGAAGTGAAAATTGAGGGAAAGAATTATCACGGTGAGGGAATTTTCACGTAATTCTGGAAAGTGACGTCCGTGCTCGGCCCTATTTATCGGAAATCGGAGTCGCTCAAAAGAAAGCGAACACCCACTATAGCCTGTTGTGTATGTGCTCTGTGGGAGTTCTCAGTTGGTTTTAAGTGGATTTGATCTTTTTTTTTCAAAGAAGCTTTTACACAGGTTTGTTACTGAGAGAAGAAAGTGGTTGAGTCGCGGAACACTAAATGAAATGAAAGGACAAAATCTTGACAGGAGCATCGAAACATAGAAATTTTTATTCTACCCTGTGTTTGCATTGAGTCGGTTTTTTGTCAAGATCGTGCATACAAAAGGCCGGCGTCAACGTGGTGTCCTGGGAAACCTTAGTGAGAACCACTCACAATAGGAACTTAAAACAAATTGGATAATGTAAGCTAAGAGAGCTTTTTTAATTATGAAGGGAAAATCCCAGGATCTGGTTGAGCGGTGAAATTTAAATTCTCTGCCTCTCGGAGGATGAAGGTGGAGCGCTCATCACTTCGGCACACAGTCAAGATAAGAACATAAATTAAATTCATACCGGAGGTGAAGACACTGGACTGACCCCCGACTCAACAGAAATTAATCCTGCCGTTCTTTCAAGAACTGAGCACAGTACTTAATATATTGACTGATAATAATAATAATAATAATAATAATAATAATAATAATAATAATAATAATAATAATACATTTATAGAGCGCTTAAACTACAAGTTAATATTCAAAAGCGCTTTACAATAAAATATATATCAAATATAAACTAAGAGTTCACAAATTAAAAGCCTTTTTAAAAGAAAAGTCTTCAGTTGTCTGAGATTCAGGGACAGTGTATTGATAACTTTGGAGTCTGGTGAGGCAGGTAATTTAAATGCCATCAATCATTCACTTTGTGTTTGGTTTGTTTTGAAGGACATACGATTTTTTTTCCCAGTGTGCCATTGTCTTCTTCTCAAGTGCGGTTTGTATCGAGCTGCAAACGAATATCGGACCCAGGCTCTCACTTGTCCTCTGTCATCGGCCAACGGACGGAAGTTGCATTAAAAAAAACCGGCTTTCATAACAATTGAGTTGGATGACATTGCTGATTCGATGTAGAATCCGCTCTTCGGGCTGAATCATTCAGAAAGACTGCTGATCTGGGTAACATTTGACTGATATCGTTGGATAACACGCATATTGGCAAGGTTTAGTAAGCCAAATAAAATTATTGATTATTTAAAACGAGGCCCAGTTGACTATTGAATTGTAAACAATACCACTTCTTATTCTGCTCAAAACAGTTTGTCATAGCTAAGCCGGTCAAACCGTCAGTGAAAAACAGAGGAAGAAAAGATATCGTATGGCTGATTACTGACATATCAACTGCCATCAAGCAAATTGACGTTATTTTTGCGAGGAAACATGGGATCAGTGGCAAAACTGGTTAGTCGACTAAATACACTTCCTTAAAACTCAGAGGCTTTTAGACAGAAAAACAAGGGAAAACAAAAGATAATGACAAACGTTCAAATTTTTGATTGGAAAAATTAAGAAAACGCCACAGGCAATTCATTTTCAAGGTTTCAATTTTTAGGTTTTGTAGTAGACGAAATGCACTTGGGTCGCGGATAGAATCTCTTGGTATATTATATGAGCTCTTTAAAAGCAATGCAAAGCTTGAACGAAGGCGACGATAGTCTAACATCTACAGAGCATTTTTTTGTCAACAAATCTGGAACTCCAATATAAAAGTTTCTAATGTCACCCCCAGGGCAGGTAATTCTCCCGACCGTGAAACGAAAACTTATCTTGTTGTCGGTTTAGCGCATTGTAGGGCGGCCGCAGAGATGATTATTTGGCTTACCGCAACGAAAAAAGACGATATTTTACATTACACTATTAAAATTAAACGCTTCTAAACAAAGATTTTAATGGAAAAAACGTCTCCAGGAATAAACGTTTGGTTGATCATGAGCCTGTTGCAAAACAACCCCGAGCAAAAAGAATGATCAGGGAATTATGGAATGGTTTAATATGGTTTGGTGTATCCGTGTACAAGGCAATGAAAAAAGAATGTTGTTGCTTTGAGTGAGTTCAAGGGCGATATACGAGAAAATGTCCGTATGAATATATGCATGGATGCACTTGCCTGATTTGATGCGCAGTTGGGTCAAGCTGAAGTGTCACAAGGACCCCATAGAAGACCACAGGACGTGGCTGCCTGTGATAACTCGGATCCTTCCTTGGCTTTCTTCAATTCGAGATGTGTTTTTATTCCTCTTCGTTTTTAATGCCACGAATAACGTCTTCTAAGCGTGCTGCAACGGAATAAAAGTGTTTATCATTTTTAACCCGAGCAGGTGCGACGGAGCTATTAATCATGCCATTTACAAGAGCTGAGTATTTTCTACAATAACAGCCGGAACTATTTTACCCACTGCTATAAAATGTTTTTTCTTTTTACGGGCCTTAATTGTTGAGTTTAGTGAAGACAGAATGGTGTTTATATAATGTTATTTAGGTATTGACTCGGGGGCAAAGAATCATTTTATACTATTTTTTCGTAGTTTATGAAAATAATAATACTATCCATAAAGGGATTTATTCGAGATCACCGACTCTGTATTTTCCATCACTTTCGAGATAGAATTATTTTGGATGCACGATATACGATTCTATGTGCTTCGTATAAACAAGTGAGTCCCCCTTTCTTGGTATCGGAGATATAAGAGATTGCCACGTCAGATTTGGTGTGAATATCTTCCCAACCACGTTTAAATGACATTTTTGGTTTCGAATTGCAAGCGGATCGAAATTTATGAAAAGACAATCTTTGACATCCTAAAATAAAACACATTTTGTGTCTGTCTAAGGGCTCAAAAATCACAAAAATATTCTTAACTACTGATCGTACCAGTTCACAACAACGTATTTTCCATGCGGACGGAATCATCATGTGTTGGTGGAGGTTTATCATTTTTGAGTTGGTGGAAAAATCCTTAGGTGTGACAATTAGAGCTCCCTATAAAAGCATACTATGATTGACGCGAAAGTACTGATATTGCAGTCACAAAATAATACAATTTCACTCTTGTCCCCTTATAAGGCAATCAACACTTAGTCGGAACTGTTGAATAGCATTTTCCAGCCACTGTGACAAATTGTTAGGTATCGATTTTAGAGTGAATGAAATTTCGTATATTTAAATCACGGAGTGGACATGAAAATCAATTGTCAGGGGAACCCAATGAGCGGATGTCTTAAAATTTGTCAGAATGACCGAAAATGGTTTACACAATAGGGGAAATTCAGGTTGTAGAAATATTTAGGAAATCTGTTCACAAAATTGTTTGTTTTCGGGGTGCAGGGTTGGCGCAATGATGAGAGCACTCGCCTTCCACTATTGTGGCCAGGGTTAGATTCCCAGACTCGGCGTCATATGTGGGTTGAGTTAGTTGGTTCTCTACTCTGCACCGAGAGGTTTTCTCCGGGTACTCCGGTTTCCCCTCTCCTCAAAAACCAACATTTGACTTGACTTGTCTTAATTGTTAATTTCAATATACAGTGTCCCCAATTAGTGCTTCAGTGCAAGAACGACTAGACACTTAAATAAAGTTCCTTTTCTTTTCTTTTTCCTTTATTTCGCCGCCTCGAAAGACTGAGTTTGAATATTCAAAAGTATTCGAAAAGTCTAGCCCACCTTCCTTCCGAAAAGATATTTACCAAAATTATTCGTTGGGTGCCTCTGGATTGTGAATGGCTGAGTAATGATTGGCATGTTTATCCGATCAGCAGCTCTCGAGATAAAACTAAAAATGGGAAACTCTTACAAACGGAGCTTTCGGAATGGGAACACCTTCCTCTTGTCGTCGGCATTTATCAATTTCCTAAAACAAGCTCCAAGATTATTACAAAACAATCAAAGGACTCGTCTTGGTCTTGAAGCAGTTTTCAAAGAAGTTTTGAAAAGATGATCTCCAAGAGAACTGAAACATTCTTGCGTATGCGAAGTCATTGTGAAGTCATTTCCTGCCTTGGGGGGATTACGAGCTTCGGTGTATAGGTATATTGTGCTTCCTTGAGCTTCAGAATATCATTCCATATTAAGATTTCTCTTCAATCTCCCTTAGAAGCTTTTCTTAAATTTGCACAATTACAATCCGGTTGAGGTAAATCTCTAAATTTTGTTTTCAAAAAGAAAATTTGAACTGAACGAAGAATCTTTCAAGTTATTTTTACTCCAAAAGTTATCAAGATTGCATGCAGGGGCTTTTGAAAAGTACCATGTGATTGGCTTTCTTTGCAGTCTTTCCAATGTCGAGACACATTGGACCTTTGGAACAAACTTAAAGTACAGTGCAACCTGTTTCTTGTAAAACTGAAAACACCATATTTTGTTCCACTTTTACTATTTTTCGATTGCAGCAAAAGCCGGAGTGTTATGTTTTTTTTTGGAAAGGCACCAATCATTATGCATGTTGAATATACTTACGTATTTATGACCAGGGGTCATTAAAAGTGATAGTTAACTTGATGAGCAAAGCGCGAAATTACAAATGGCCTTAATCCGGCCGTAAACTTTGTGCAAACAAATTATTCAATAAAAAAATGGGTGTAAGTAGTAAGTACATGTTACCTCTGAAGCATTTTGCAAGGCGCAGTAACTTGAACTTTTTAAAATCTTGTTTACTGGAGTGTGTTCAGTGTGTTTATAAACTGAACAAGCCTCAAAAAACAGCTTAAAAGCTACCTAGGTCATTAAGGCACCGTAATGATGAATTATTTTCGATAAATTACACAGAGGTAAAAGCACGGTTTATTCTTGAAAAATTATGACTTTAGGTTTTTATACGTGGCTGTCAAACAAAAAAATAAGCAGGGCTTTGAAGTTTATCTAGTTACCAAGCTCTTGTGATGGCAAAAGTTGCTTTACTAGTTGGCTTAGGAAAAGCGTTAATAGTCGCCACCCACAAGACTTTACTCTTGGTATGACAGATGACAGTTTGGCGAGGAATACTGTATTTTTATTACGTGCATGATCAGTACGTAGGAATTCCGGGGGAAAATGAGGGAGTGTGTTTAATTTCAGTTTAGTTGGATTGAACTGAGTAGTTCGCATTTTTATTGCCGTATTTTTTAGATCAACTTGATGAAGAAGCATAAACTGCTCTATGTAAAGATACAATGAACGCTCAAACTATGATCTCACTAGCGATCAGAAAAAGACTGAATATTAACGAGAGTTTCGACACAACTGGTTGAATCGCATGAATTCAAGGTTTAGGAACCTAGGAGTGTAAGAATCTAATATGTGAGACATCCTTGAGTTCTACCTCGAATCCAAGCTCTCTCTCCCTTTTCTCCTCTTCCTGGGACCACCATAATAAAAGAAAACTTTTCTGGTAATATTAATCCCTCGGCAACACCAGTCATGTAAGAGAAATCAAATGTTTGTCAAGCGTCTCCTAGTAGATTAAGCAAACTTTTTATTAGGACTAGCCAGTCGGAAGCATTCGGAAGTCAACGATTCGATATCAAATCGTTCGCAAACTTGAACAATCTGCGGTTGACAAATGTTTCACACTGCATGGATCAGTTACACAGTGTACCGTTATTGATTACAGAATATATTGCAGTTTGATCTGAATGTTAGAATGTTTGTCTCTGGGTTGTTGAAGCGGTGTGCAGCACAATAACGATTCCCGTTATAATAGCCAGGATTTTTTCCAGGTTTCTATGCAGCTGTTCATATTACGACGATCCTTCGAACATCAAAAGCATTTTATACACGCATTTCGTATACTGCATAGAAATAAGTTTGTTCATTCACATTATTACAAATGAACTGTGACAGCCTTAACGGTGTTGAACCTAATATACATTTGCTTGGAAAATACGCGGAGTTTAGTAAAATTACGCTGCATGCAGTTATCTTGAAAAGCATTTTGTCAGGCAAACCAACTTGTTCAGTTTTCCGTACATGTACTTTGTCTTTGATTTTAATGAAAACTTACCTTGATAATAAATTGAAGAAAACGCTGTATGTGACTGTACTTTGGATGATCACCGAGTTATTGCCATTCCCTTCACCAAGTCTGCGCACTTGTTTACGATCAGCTTCTGAAAACAACGGCGTGTTACTTATGTGTGTCTATTATAAGCCGAATGCAAATTTTAATGCATATTGAAAAGAATGACGATTAAATTTTTACCGCTTTCATGACATTCACAAAGAAACCACTGGATAGCTTAAACAGTACAGCATTAATCATGACTACAAATATGGAATGTAATCATATTTCGACGAACCGATAACCACTCTTTGCTGCAAAATCTTCTGCGTATCAAGTCGCGCATTAAGAATCGTCCTTTTTTCTACAGAGGTGAGATAGAGCATTCAGTGTTCTTTAAACCTAATTTTTCATAGATGCCGAATTGTACCTTAAATTAACACTATATTACGTCCGGCCGTAGTATTGTGGCTACGCGACTAAATATAGTTCATTTGTTCGGTCAAGGTTTCTTTACCGTTAAAGTAAAGTATTTGACCGTCGAGTAAAATTTATCCCATTGCATATTTATCACATGCAATCAAAATTTTGAACGCACGAGGGCAAGAGTTCGCCCGTTTAAGCTAAGATATTCCCTTAAATTGCAAATGCTCGCTGTGAACTCGCTAGTTATAACCGGCTTGGGGACCGCGATTTGTAGTTTCAACGTCAAATTGTTAGTACAAATGAATCAATAACAAGGTTCAGTATTTTCGGAAACAATAGGTGGAGGACGTTACTTCTCATTGACGTCACAGGTATTACGTACTTCTTGAAGATATCCTTTTTAATGGAGCAAGCGGAAAACTAGCCCAGGAAATGAGCTGTTGTAATGTAGGCTCTTGTCCAGCTGGTCCTTCAGTACCCGATGACATATCTCAATACAAAACATCATGATGTAGCATTTAAAAATCTTTTTAACTAGCTTGCAATCGGAATTCGAGTCCTTACATTTCACATGGAATGAAGAAAACTTTGACATTGATAAAAACATAAATCCCTGTGCCTGTGGTCCTCCAGAATGTGGGAGACCTTGGCACAAGACCACCAGATTGGAGAAACTAGCCCGGCCCCTGCTTCTCATATGATGATGACGGTGAAGAACTTTCACCCAGACATAACGCGCTTAACCTAACAAAGCAGGAGAATAAAGTTTTTTCTCTCCTCGCTATGAAGAAATTGATCCCTCACCTTGTCAGTGGGGAAGGAAGAACGCTGCACAGTTGCTTTCACGGGTAACTGCGATAGAAGATTCCTGCAGTATTGATGATCCCTGGGGATGGTTGCTTATGGTAAATAAGCGGACTCTCTCTGCACTCGTCCTCCATTTTGATCAAGCGTCCGAGGACAGAGGTGCAACGACCCACCCACCCTGAAAATTCGTTGGTGTATACACGAGGGTACAGGTTTTCACTTTCACAAAGGGCGCTTGATCAACGGTCTCCCATACCTCAATTTTTTCATGGGGCCGAGAGGGGGAGCTAGACTGAGGTTGCTACGTAGTTCCCTTCCCGTCACCTTTGATGTCTATCATCCTTATCTTTGTGATTTTATGGATCATGTTTTATGGACCTCTTTTGTTAGCCACACTTATTGTCCATGTAGCAAGACAGATGTTTATTCTTCAGTTTTTCGCTTGTATTCATGCGCATAAATAATCTTCCGTTTCAAAGGCACAGTGCAAAACAACAGCTTTATTTTTGACGGAGAAGTATCCTAGTCTATTTCGTCATTTGCTGATATAAGTTTGATAATGGTATATTCAAGTTGCTTTTGTCGGTAACCTTACCATTGCGTGTAAGTTAGAAAGAAAATCCCCTCTTGACGTAAGAGTTTCAGTGTGTTAAAGCATTAATGCAAAGTAGATGCGGTTTTTAGAGAAAGGGTTTTGTTGTCGATACTATTTATATCGTTGGACAATGCGAAGCTAACGAACAAGCAATTACAGCTTTTTAATGTAATATCTTTCCCTTTAACTTCATTTACATGGGAGACTGCAAAAAGAGTGTCAAATGAATTGCAATTACAATGATTGATATTTTGAAAGGCATGCAGCGAAAAAAAAAAACGATTTTAACGGAATAGAATTTATCAACTCGTTTAATGGCTAGTCCACAAGGGAACCTTTTTGGAGTTAAGAAATATCTCCTCCATTTGTTTTTAGTAATACGGTATATTTTTTTCCATCCACTCGGAAAAAATGTGACATAATAAGATTTTTAAAGTAACATCAGAGGTTAATTCTTTTTCAAAAGTGTATGTTAATTTTTTCATCTGATAGTGTTGAGGTTTTGGCGGCGGCGGGAACCGTAGCTGAAGGAACGTTTCAGTGAAATATCTTACAGATCAGCAATAAATTTATTTACATCAATGACGATTTCAGGGAATCAATGTTGCTCCTGCGGAAATGAAAACTGAGTGGTTTAAAAACTCCAAATTAATATCAGTCAGTCGACATAAGTGAGAGAAACTCATATTTTATAGAAAGGAAATGGCCCTTGTTCACTTCACACTGGGTTAGTTTTGTCAACATAGATATATTTTCGGTGCATGAGGTAAAAAACCACTAACTTCGCATTTTTTTCTTTTTTCCTTCCTTATATAACTGTCCTGTAACATTGTGACTAAATTCTGGCGGTGTTTTTCGTAACATTATCTAAAATATTAAATAGTTTCAAACCTTTCAGCCAAAGTCGAATATGATGTTTGCTTCAAAGCAGCGAATTCACCAAGTGAAGAATTAAAAGTCGTGGCTGCACAAACGATCTTTTCACTCGCGCAGTTAATTCTTTCAAAATTTGTCACTTTGCGCTTGAGAACTGTGACGAGTGTCAGGTTGGTAAACTTGTATCTGGGACCGTGACAAATCTTGAGGAAAAGTGCGACGGTGCAGGAGCCCATTGGGCGGTGCACGAATCGCACACTTCGAGAGATCTGGGCATAAATGAAAGAAGAGTCAGTGTGCACGTGAGTTTGCCTAGTTTTGTGAGAAAAATGACAATTTAACTTTCATCACCAGCTTTGAATGGAATTTCAGTAGATACCCAGCCTAATAATTCATTGCTCGAGCTCGTCGGCTCTTTTGAAAATTGAATTGACGTTATTTTTCTGAAAGAATGAAATGTTAATGACAAGATTATTAAGTGCAGGAAAGCAAAGTGAGTATTAACGATCAGCTAGTATGTAATTTTCTTTCGAAAAACACTATTTTGTCTGCGTAGTAGATTACTTATGTGATCTAACTGGTTGAGTCACATAATTACAACAATTAATAAAGCAAAAATTCTGCTCAAACATTAATTGAGGCGTGTGCATGTCGTGATTTATGGGCACTACGAACATTTCCTCTTTCACCGCGGCTTAGTTCGTCGAGAGCGAGAAGAAAGGGACGAGAAAAATCTGGATTCCATCCTCCTTGAATCCAGATTTCGCGCGGCCATTTTTTCTCGTGATTAGAGTGTAATGTGAATTGCTAGGTTTCTACCCCATATAAACCATGTGGGCGTTAGCCCTAGTAATGGAATGGTCCACACAAGGACAGACAAAAACTCTGACCAGGGTGGGAATTGAACCCACGATCTTCGGGTTAAATCTCCGCCGCTCTACCGACTGAGCTACAAGGTCAGACGGAAGCAGGCCGTGGGAACTGAAGATGTTAAACTCGCGGCAATGAACATGTACAAATACTAGGAAAGATTACTCGCGTTGCGCGCTCGTTCGATTTTGAAATCACACGTATGATTTCAGACCAAATTGCACCCCACTCAGTTCAATTACCATTATAACTGTGTTTATAAACCTGTCATTTACGCTGAAATATTATTTAAGCATGCCGTTTCAGTGGCTCTTGTTTGATACAATTTTTTTCCATGTTCTCTTAACTTACGTGCCGATTTTTCTACTAATTTTCTCCTCGTGAAATGCAGCTACACATTTACGATTAACTGTAAGAATGCAACAAAGAGCGACGTTAGAAAAGAAAAAAAAATAGGCACGCATTGCGTAAATGTGGTAGTGCAATAACACAGCGTTGTATAAAATAGACCCTTCCACGTTTTTTTACCGCCATCTTGTCTGGGGAGCAAACACGGCAAAATTTACAGTAAATGTATGGGATTTCTGCCGACTTTGAACCGCTGTAGCGCCGCTAAAAAGAGACAGATTTCCAACGTTTGTCACTACTTTAAATAGTTTTCTTGATAACATTCATTCAACAAAAAATAAGACTATTAAGCAAGGTATGACATGCGTAAATTCGAATAATTAATCTTCTCATGTTGCTTCTAATCTCGCGGCGATTTGCCGTGATCATTTTAGAAGGGTTTGTATGGAATCTTAAAAATTAGTTTATGGTCGTTGTAGCCTGAATCTGTTCTTTACATTTCATGAAAATAATCTCAGTATAAATGTCGTTTAGAAGACACTATCACTGTGGAAAGCTGTCTACTTTTAGCGGCGCTACAGTGGTTCGAAGGCGGCCAAAATCCTTACTATACATTTTGCCGTGTTTGCTCCCCAACCAAGATGGCGCCAAAACCCGTGGAACGGTCTATTGTCAACTGAGCTGCCTTATGTCTTCCAGGAGATTCAAGTTATCTTTGCGTAAGATGTAGCTCTAATAGTACACGATATTGTTTTGGTACCGTATATCATTATAGTGCAATGGTAGACATCTTAGGTAAATAGCCCTTGAGAAGACATGTGGTTACTTGTAAAATACTAAATCCCAGAACGATTGAAGAAAATGAAACGGAATCGAGAAACATTGGCTTCGAGGCTGACATTTTGATCATTTTCAAGTTCACTTACAACTTCTTTTTTACCACAAGTTTGAGCGTGCACTCTGAGCCTCTAACAGCTTTCTAAGACAAAAATTCACTTATATTAATCCCTGTCGGGCGGAGTTAGTATCTGAATGGGTGACCTAAAAAATATACCACTTTGTAACAGAAACATAAGACCGAAAATTCTAATTTAACGCTCAAAAATGCAAACCAAGCAAGGTACAGATTTTGTTAGGCTGCCTTATGCGAAACAAATATTGATGCAAAAGTAAATAAATATTGATACACAGTTTTTAGGAAGACTAGAAGATGTTTTCAGGAAGTGTCGATCGAGAATAAAATATTTTGCCATCAGCAACACAATTTGTGACATGAAAACAACTTAAATTTTGAACCGAGAATATAAAAAGTTACTATGCATCAACGAAAAACATTTTGGGAGATTTTTGACACGTTCAATATTTCTATTGTACTTTTGGCTGCACAAGTAAATCGCAAAATCGAAAGTGACATCGAATTCAGCGGGCGCCGTTTTCAAGTTACCTTGCATATGCTCGCGAAACCGTGAAAGGATACATCTGTGTCAAAATGATGGCAAGACACCGGGTTTTCTGTTTTGTTAGTTTGTTTTTTTTTCTTTCAGGTGTTTTAAAGATTGACAAGAAATGTGCAACTTGAACACAAAGGGGTTCACCATTGTTTCTGCTAAGTCCAAAATTTTACTCTCCTAAACGAGATTATTCATCACCAGGTAATTCCATCGCTTTAGAAATAGCAGCTGCTTTATAATTCATCAGCGTCACAAATTCTTGCCAATTTTGGAGCTCATTTTGTTGAAACTCAAGCACGCTTTCAACAGACCTGTTTATGTTCGTGAGTTATGCACGCGCTGCGGGCCTATTGTCACGACGGACTTGACACTCTTCTTACCACCCCGGTGACACAGTGTGTAGTGCACTGCACTACCACAAAAAACAGAGAAAAAACGAGATCAGTTTTCCTTAAAATAGATGTTACAGACAGGGTTACAGACAGAAGACAGAAGTGATCCCCCCACTTATGTGGAAAATTTAAGCAATGTCACTCCACAGACACCCATCGCGCAGAATGGTTGGACATCATCAATCATTTATAAGGCTCTCACGCGCGCAAAGAAAATGCGCCATTTTACTAAAGTAGCTAGAAAGCTTCGCTTTTTTCTGTTCCAAGCAAATACAAAGTGAAATGACAAAGAGCGGCTTTGTGAAGATTAAGCATTAATTTACTGATCTCCCGTCTCAGATTTAGATTTGTACTTGTCTAACTATAACGTAAGTCCTTTTAACTTTGAAATTGCACCAAAATAGAACACTTTTCGTATGAGAAGAGCGACGCATTTTCCTGCTACCGAGCAAGTGATAACATGAAATAAAGAGTGGATAATGAAAGACATAATGTAACAGTATGAAATTCCGCTTTATATTCCACTTAACGGAGGGTTAATACTGTCCCTTCCACGATGAAACTACTCAGTTGCTACATGTTCAAAAATGGCGCTCGA
>NC_090874.1:3679345-3686845 GCF_036669935.1 Montipora foliosa
TTGCCAGTAAGAAGAATAATCAACCTTCCACAAAGAACTTACGGTAACAATTAGCAAAAGAAATCAAAGAAAAATTAATTCACCCAACCCTTTGTTATGTAATAAACTTGTTAACAGGAAATTACTAATCTAACACTTTGTAACTCAGGCAAAATTTAGAATAGTTAGACTGACAAAAACACAAGCTGTTTAAAAGAAAAACTCCAGCGATATTGGAATGCCGGAAAAAAGGCGTATGCTTTTGAAAAACAAAGAAATTAAATTCGCTGTCTGCTTGAATAATTTCTCGCTTTCTTCAATGTAAGTATTCAGAGAATTTCCTTTATTTTGTTAACATTGAAACACGACAATGTATTTTCTTACATCGCACAAGAATGACGAAGGCAAACTTTATTAATGCTAAGTTCAAGGGCGTTTCGCTTCGAGTGCTAATTTTATAGCTTGTCTAAGTCGTATTTGCTCTGACAACCGCGCTACGCCTATTCAAAAATGAATGAAGTGCTTGTATTCAAGGGTTTTTACAGAAACAAAATCTGTTTGTAAAACGTTTCCAGCATTCTCTTAATGCTCGCCGATACGTTGACATTCTCCACGCGTAGATAAAAGGGTTTACAGCCGAATTCAAAAAGACGAACCGTGAAGCTACAACGTCTATTTTATGAAACGTAATGGATTCCTCATCGAACTTATAGGAGTCGCAAAAGAATTGAATATGAACTAATATGAACTGTGGTATGTAGGTGACAAAAAACATTGCCAAAATGATAAGTATAGTGACTGCCATATTTCGTTGCTGCTCTAAGGCACGACGGCTATTTTCAACAGATGCATGAACCTCGATGTTTAATTCTCGTGTCCGTCGCGCCAGCGCGCGGAAGCCTTTAAAGTAAATCACGATAAGAAGTACCGCAGGTAGTGAAACATGTGTGTGACAATAAACTAGCAAATAGGTGTTTTCCGAGATATTCGTCGCGGGTAAAAAACACATCAGCAATGATATCACCCAAATTATAACAATGAATATCCAAATCCTCGTCCTCGTGATCTTGGTTTTGTATTCCATAGGGTTATTGATAGCCACGAAGCAACTTGTCGACAGTGCAACCATGGTCCCACTGCTTACAAAAAGAGTGCTGCAAAGTACGTAGGACGCAAAAATCCCCACGGCCAAAGGCAAAGGAACCAGTCTGTCAATGGAGCGGTAAACGTCTCTAAAAGCTACTAGAGAAACTACGCATAGTCCTAACAGATAATCGGAGAAACTTAAATTGGCAATCAGCAGGCAAGGTGGAGTACTAAGTGATTTATGCGGATCTCTGTAGATTGTTGCCAGTAAAATGAAATTCGCTATCACTGTGATAAATGATAGCAAAAAACCAGCTATGGCTAAGCTTAACCAGTAGACGGGATCATCGATGACAAGAAGATAAAAGTCAGATAAATTTGTTGTAGGAGTCATGAGTTGCATGGTCATTGTGGAGCTGAGCTGAATGAAGCCGAGTGATCTGTTTCAGCAATATAACTGACAATGTGAATTGAAAACGTTGCCGATAAACCACAAAAGAGTAGTGATCCTTGAAGCGAGCGACGAACAAATTCCTTTTCTCGCTTTTGAGGAGGTATTGGCCTGGACCACCATTTCTTATAAGCAAAATATTCTTGCTCCAGTTAGGACATTTTTACACTAAATTCAATTTTGTTTCATTAACATGTCCTGGCCATAAAAGAAAAGCCAAAACTACAGAAAATAACGGGAAATGGATGTAATTCATGTATGACATGGACAATAGAACGAGATTGTTCCTCGGGGTCCAGCTATTTAGAGAAAGGTGCAGATATTGTCATTAGAAGATAGAACTCATCTATAGCTATGTTCTATTTTAGAGTTATTTTAAAAAGACTGAGGGGATGTCTCTAAGTCTAGAAATCTATAGCTAAAAGGTTCAAGAACCTCTAAAACCAGTACGCGATGTAGAATGCTAGAACGGAATAGGGGTTCGAAAATCTCTAAAAGTTCTAAAGTTCTAGAATATCTATGGTCCATGTTGTGAGTCTAACATTTCTAAAGCTCTAGAAAATGTAAGGTCTTTTGGGGGTTCTAAAATATCTAAAATATGTAAAGTTCTACGAGATCAAACGATCCCTTTGGGGCTTCTAAAATGTGTAAACGTTCTGAAGTTCCAGATGATGGTCCATTTTGTGAGTCTAAAATTTCTAAAGCTCTAGAATAGGTAAAGTCTTTTGGGGGTTCTAAAATCTCTAAAATCTCTAAAGTTCTAGAATATCAAACGATACCTTTAGGGCTTCTAAAATCTCAAAACGTTCTAAAGTTCTAGAATATCCATGGTCCATGTCGTGACTCTAAGATAACTGACAATGTGAATTGAAAACGTTGCCGATAAACCACAAAAGAGTGGTGATCCTTGAAGCGAGCGGCAAACAAATTCTTTTTCTCGCTTCTGAGGAGGTATTGTTTCTGGACCACCATTTCTTATAAGCAAAATATTCTTGTTCCAGTTAGGACATTTTTACACTAAATTCAATTTTCTTTCATTAACATGTCCTGGCCATAAAAGAAAAGCCAAACTACAGAAAATAAGGGGAAATGGATATATAATTCATGTATGACATGGACAATAGAACGAGATTGTTCCTCGGAGTCCAGTTATTTAGAGAAAGGTGCAGATATGTTCTATTTTAGAGTTATTTTAAAAAGACTGAGGGCATGTCTCAGTCTAAGTCTAGAAATCTATAGCTAAAAGGTTCAAGAACCTCTAAAATCAGTACGCGATGTAGAATGCTAGAACGGAAGAGGGGTTCTAAAATCTCTAAAAGTTCTAAAGTTCTAGAATATCTATGGTCCATGTTGTGACGGTCTAACATTTCTAAAGCTCTAGAATATGTAAAGTCTTTTGGGGGTTCTAAAATCTCCAAAATCTCTAAAGTTCTAGAATGTCAAACGATCACTTTAGGGCTTCTAAAATTTCAAAACGTTCTAAAGTTCTAGAATATCCATGGTCCATGTCGTGACTCTAAGATTTCTAAAGCTCTAGAATATGTAAGGTCTTTTGGGGGTTCTAAAATTTCTAAAATCTCTAAAGTTCTAAAATATCAAACGACCCTTTTTGGGCTTCTAAAATCTCTACACGCTCTAAAGTTTGAATAAACGGGGGCAGATAAGTAAAGTTATTTTCGTGGGGAAGCGACTATCTTCTCGAGAGTTATGGCAGTAAAGCAACTCAATAGGTGGTTTTCACGTGACGTCATCGCCGCCATGTTGGTGAACGAAAACAAAAGATCTCACATTAGATCCTTTTGTTCGTCCTCCAGCAATTGCTATCTGTGTCTCTGAGGCTTGGTCGCAAACCAGCTATTCTCGAAAGTCAGGTTTGGAAGTTTTTCCTGTTATCCCCGAATCACCATCGGAAATATACAGATCTTTATTGAGGGGAGAGGAACGGGTTACGGAGGAGGGAGAAAATAAAATAGATGTTACAGACAGGGTTACAGACAGAAGACAGAAGTGATCCCCCCACTTATCTGGACAATTTAAGCAATGTCACTCCACAGACACCCATCGCGCAGAATGGTTGTAAGGCTGTCACGCGCGCAAAGAAAATGCGCCATTTTGCTAAAGTAGCTAGAAAGCTTCGCTTTTTTCTGTTCCAAGCAAATACAAAGTGAAATGACAAAGAGCAGTTTTGTGAAGATTAAGGATTTATTTACTGATCTCCCGTCTCAGATTTAGATTTGTACTTGTCCAACTATAACATAAGTCCTTTTAACTTTGAAATTGCACCAAAATATAACACTTTCCGTATAGGAAGAGCGACGCATTTTCCTGCTACCGAGCAAGTGATAACATGAAACAAAGAGTGGATAATGAAAGACAATGTAACAGTATGAAATTCCACTTTATATTCCACTTAACGGAGGATTAACACTGTCCCTTCCACGATGAAAACTACCCAGTTGCTACATGTTCAAAAATGGCGCTCGAGCCATAGTTCGAAGGCACATTACTGGATAACAAAAGATTGCTTTGAATAATAATGGTGCGCAAATTTCATTCAGGAAATGAACTCGTCCGGCGCCCGGAACAAAAAAAAAACACTCAAGCAGAAACCACACTAGTCACTGATCAACATCCGTTACAATGAATGTCACAAATATCAGCAATACAGAGGATCGGGAGCACTTTTCAGAGCTCACTGAAACCCCTATCCTCCCGTTTCTCGTTCATATGGTTCCTCCGTGCAAACACGGTCAGGATGAAAATAAGTTATTTTCCCTGGAAAAGAACGAGTAAGGTACATCTTTGAGTTGCGCGGTGGAAAAATTCAGGCGTCGAACCCATGACCTCTGCGTTGCCGGTGTCACAGAGGATTTGGACCCGACCCTCCGCGGACATGGAATCCCCAGAGAATAAGCGTTCTTTTGATTAAGGTAAACTGTTTGTAGTTGTAAAAAACGTTTACTGAAACTCAAGTCTAACTTTGCTCAGTTTCTCCTTATTGAAAATTAATACGAGAATTCGTGACTGGAAAAGTTTGTCCTTGTAATCCTAACCATGGCGCATGGGTTTTCCAACCAAGTGGTGTTACTTCAAAAAGTAGCACCTCCTTTTTGAAAACGCCCCTATTCAGTCAAACTATCAAATGGAAGGAAGAAAGAAACAAAAAAGAAACAAATCCTTACAAAATGGCCATAGCTTAAGTATGACTTTGCTTTTCTCTTTATTAGAAAATCAACACGACAATTCAACGAGTTCCTAGTGCGTGATATTTAAATCACGCCTAAACGCTTCTGTCAGAAAGGAGTTCAAATTCGCATCTACTTTACGAGATGCCGCTGTGAATGAGCTAAACAAGCTTTTCTGAAAAATTAACTGATCTAAGGGTGCGTTCGATTGACCGTATTCCGGAATAAGAATGCGTGGAATATAAGGTAGAAATCCTTCGTTTTTACGGTGATTCACATAAAAATTGTCAAACATCCACTAAAATGCTATTTTAAACATATTTTTGTTGTCCTTGCTGCTTCGAAGCGCGCCAAACATACCGTTTTAATCATCACTCCTCGTATTCTTATTCCGGAATAGGGTCAATCGAACGCGCCCTAAGTCTTTTTCTCAAAGATCTATACTTTATAGCATCGGTCAGAATCAAGCTCTGCCTCGATAAACTGTTAACAGGGTAGGGGGGGGGGGGGGGCGTCCAAATATGAAAGGGGGACTCATGATCCAGCGGATTTGTTCCTGGCCCGAGTCCAAATCCGTTAGGACAGGTGACACCGGTGCAATGCTCTATCGGGATCTCTACCTAAGGGACAGCCCGGCTCATTAATGGGCACGTTATAAGTGCTTGTGTAGAAAATGTTCTTTTTTCGATTTACTAAGTCCAAAATCAATGAATCAGCTGTAACATCGACCATATTGTGCACTCAAACTTGCCCCGATTGTACTTGATGCGACCCACTTTACATTGATGGAGAACATATGAACGTCGTATATTGGAACTACGGATATAAACGGATTTTCCGAACGACAGATCATCGCTGTTGTTGAGACAACATAAGCTGTTGTGAATGATCTAGAGAAAATCTAGGTGAACCGAATTTAAGCTCACGGAGGGCGCAAGTGCCTAGCACATTGTCCATCCACTTGTGGCTCAGTGGTCAATTACTATTTAATTCTATATCCTGTAACAACTGGAAGTATAATAAAGTGAATATCTAAAAATCATACAATCCGCCGGCCTGCAGGTATGCGACAATTTTCTAAACTCAGTGGTAAGGAAGTGTGTAGTGCTATCGCACGGTCGTAGTTTCTTTACGACTGCCCATATAAGATGTTTCAACAACTTCGGTGATTTTTAGCACAGAAATTGAGGACGTCACCAAAACCTATATGAATGCATGATTTTTATCTATTATTTGCAGATTTGTTCCGCGTGGGAAATGTCGTGCTCACAAACCAAGAATAAATTGCCTGGAATGAACGAAAGGTGTAAAATTAAAAATCTATCGTCGCGTGATCCGTTTGCCATAAAACTGTCCATAAATTCGTTTTGGAGAGGACGAACTGAAAATTGTATCAGAATGAGAAATTCATGTTTAGAGCTTTGTGCAGAGCCTATGTTTTTGCTTATTACAGCCCTGGATCTTTGGCGGGCTTGTTCTTATCGCTATTTAAGTCTCTACAACTTGAAAGTCTCTACATTCATCTTTCGCAGGAATCGAGAGAGTTCTGACACGGGGAATAGCAAGCACTTTTTGACTCATGGCACGAGACAGAATCTTCTCTTTCCGCTCTTTACTGCCTGCTCGGAGGTTTAGTTAGGGGTGTCCTTGAAATGTTACAGAACGGGTATCCCAGTTGTTTTGTGTCGCTTAAATTTCCAATGAACTTGGATTCCTGCGTCCTCGTTTAAATACCCCAATGTCGTTGCCTTGTAAAGCTAAGCGCGTCAAGATATCCCGTTTCAGAGTGGTTTCTAAGGACCATTTACGAAACTGCCTTCCCCTTGTTGTAAAACCTCAGTATTTCTTTCAGTCAAGGTTACACTCGAAAGCAGCATGTTCATCCTTCCATTTATACTTCCAGGTATACTCGGATATCCGAGCGGCTCTTATATAACCATTTAAACACCTGGCTTCGTAAGTAACTTGGTATGTAAAACAAACGACATTTGAAAACAATGGAATCAAGATCGGCGAGTTGAAAGAAACTTGGAATGAAACTGTCACATCTTTGGTGTTTTAAATTCTATAACATGTTTTTAAGATAACAGAAATCAAAATCATAATGAAATTTGTTGACTTAAAATCTCTTCATTCTTAAATACTTAAAATCTCTTCATGATACAGAAAGAATTGTGACACCCGCACTAATGGCGGTCGACGCCATCTCGATTTATCAGAAAACACTATTTAACAATTTGACCCGTAGCCCGCAAGGGCTACGGATCAACAGCCCGTGAGGAAGAGCCGAATGGGCTGTTGACCCCTGGCCCTTGAGGGTGAAGGGTCTAATTGTTTTAGTATCACCTAACTAGTCGGACAGAAAAGGCAATAATAAAGTTAGCAAATGCAAGTTGAAGAGATATTTATTACTGGGTTGCCTATGGGCAAACCCAGTCGAGGTCTGCGTTTAGTTTGTTTGTTTTCTTTTTTTTCTTTTTTTTTCCGTGTCGGTAAAAGTCTTGCCTGTCACTCCCCTGGTAAGTGGTGTCTTCGTGTATAGAGCCTTCTGCGCGTATTTTCTTAGGATCGAGAGGGTAGTGGAACTGCGTAGATTTCTCTGGTGGACACAGTAGAATCATTAACTTAGCCTGCAATGGCGTCGAAAGTCATGCAACGCGAATGGCGTTTTAGTGGATCCTTAAACAAAATATACCCTTATGGAGCTCAATAATGAAAAGTCAGTTGGATAAACTAGGCATGAATCTCAAAAGCGACGAGTACTGGACTTCGACAACAATCTATCGCCCGTCGAGACGA
>NC_090874.1:3689345-3696845 GCF_036669935.1 Montipora foliosa
TATAGCTGGTCTAAGTCGTATTTGCTCTGACAACCGCGCTACGCTTATTCAAAAAAGAATGAAGTGCTTGTATTCGAGAGTTTTTACAGAAACAAAATCTGTTTGTAAAACGTTTCCAGCATTCTCTTAATGCTCGCCGATACGTTGACATTCTCCACGCGTAGATAAAAGGGTTTACAGCCGAATTCAAAAAGACGAACCGTGAAGCTACAACGTCTATTTTATAAAACGTAATGGATTCCTCATTGAACTTATAGGAGTCGCAAAAGAATTGAATATGAACTAATATGAACTGTGGTATGTAGGTGACAAAAAACATTGCCAAAATGATCAGTATAGTGACTGCCATATTTCGTTGTCGCTCTAACGCACGACGGCTATTTTCAACAGACGCTTGAACCTCGATGTTTAATTCTCGTGTCCGTCGCGCAAGCGTGCGGAAACTTTTAAAGTAAATCACGATGAGAAGTACCGCAGGTAGTGAAACATGTGTGTGACAATAAACTAGCAAATAGGTGTTTTCCGAGATATTTGTCGCGGGTAAAAAACACATCAGCAATGATATCACCCAAATTATAACAATGAATATCCAAATCCTCGTCCTCGTGATCTTGGTTTTGTATTTCATAGGGTTATTGATAGCCACGAAGCAACTTGTCGACAGTGCAACCATGGTCCCACTGCTTACAAAAAGAGTGCTGCAAAGTACGTAGGACGCAAAAATCCCCACGGCCATAGGCAAAGGAACCAGTCTGTCAATGGAGCGGTAAACGTCTCTAAAAGCTACTAGAGAAACTACGCATAGTCCTACCAGATAATCGGAGAAACTTAAATTGGCAATCAGCAGGCAAGGTGGAGTACTAAGTGATTTATGCGGATCTCTGTAGATTGTTGCCAGTAAAATGAAATTCGCTATCACTGTGATAAATGATAGCAAAAAACCAGCTATGGCTAAGCTTAACCAGTAGACGGGATCATCGATGACAAGAAGATAAAAGTCAGATATATTTGTCGTTGGAGTCATGAGTTGCATGGTCATTGTGGAGCTGAGCTGAATGAAGCCGAGTGATCTGTTTCAAAATATTGAAACTCTTGTTTAGACAATAACAACAGCAATATAACTGACAATGTGAATTGAAGACTTTGCCGATAAACCAGAAAAGAGTAGTGATCCTTGAAGCGAGGGGCGAACAAATTCCTTTTCTCGCTGAGGTGGTATTGTTCCTGGAGCACCATTCCTTATAAGCAAAATATTCTTGTTCCAGTTAGGACATTTTTAGACTAAATTCAATTTACTTTCATTAACATGTCCTGGCCATTAAAAAAAGGTCAAAACTACAGAAATAACGGGAAATGGATATTATTAATGTATGATATGGACAATAGAAAGAGATTGTTCTTCGGCGTCAAGTGATTTATATCTTTGTAACTTTTGGGTCATTTGATACAAATCATATTAAACTTAATTGACTTCTCTCTTGAATTCTTTTTATGGATATTGATCCAAATCTTTCAAATATAATTTCTGATATAGTTGAAAAAACGAAACTCGTGCCAAAATTCATGCAAGTCTTTCATTGAAAGCTCCGTTGGTCTTTTCATCTCGCTAATCATGACGCCGTGTTCAGATGTTGTTTGTTTAATTTGTTTTGTTGTTTATGAAGCCAGGTTTACATGGTGATAAAAGAGCCGATCGGGGACCTAGTAACTTGAAGGATTAATATACTGTTTTTGAGTGTAGCCTGCATGGATTCGGCGAGTTCTCAGTTAGAACGCGACCTCCAGGCTTTCAAGTGCAAGGCTCCTCGATTTCAAATTTTGGTGAGGAAGCACTTGTTAAAACGACTGTTTTCACCGAGTTAAAACGCTACTCGAGAAGCAATAAATTCTAGTTCATTCCCCAACTCCTAACTTTCCTTGAGTCTCCACTGGAATTTAATTGTAAAGCACGCTGACAATGTAAAATTGTTTGTAAAAGCCTGATGAAGAAAGGAAGTGCCTTTCGAAATATTGGCTTTATACAGTATATTCCTTCTTTGCTCTTTTTGTTTTTAGAATAATTAATTGCTGATTATCTTCTTCACCAGGAACTAGCAAGCACGCGGAAAGTCGGATCTGGTGTTTTTTTTTTCCATTGGTTCTTGCTTAGGCAGTAAAACCATAGTTTCTGTCAACTATTGTCATACTGACAATGCACTTGAATGCTTGTAACATCAACATTCAAATCAGCACTTGACCAGGATCATTTTGCACGAAATTTTTGTACAAGTGTGCACTCAAGAATTCTCTCCCACAGATAATTCTCGTCGCCCTCCTATCGTGATTTTTTTTCCTGTCAGCTACTGCGAAAAACGACCTTTGGTCAGTTGTTGAATGAGAGGCCCATTTTTGCAACCGTAGGCAACCATTATGAAAATCATATGATATACGCTATATTAATTGTCTTGGTCGCGCAGAGATCTCTTTCAGTTAGGGTTCCCTACAAAGTAACTTTCCCGTTATTGTTCTTCCTTCCTTCATTGCTGTATTTTTTTCGTCAGAGCCGGAACGTTTGCCCCGGAAATCCCAATCAAAAATACAAAAACTGTTCTGACGCCGGCCGAAGCGGACATTGATTCCTCCTCTTCCAATGAAACTCCGTTTAAGGGGGGCTGGCACTTCACTACAGAAGGACAATGGTTGCTAAGAAAACTTTTTAGTCAAAGAGACCTACAAAAAGGTTGCCTATATCTTTCTTTGAAGTAACTTTTTCAATGGAAATCTGACATCACTTCAATCAGAAGACGCATGCACAACTAGTCCTGGTCCTCTGCCGTGCATTTCAGTGAAAACAGGTAAAACGCTCTCAGGAAACAAAAGTAAGAGGCAGCTATTCACCGGATGGCAACCGTCCCATTATTTTTTGTAAACTGTAGCATGGAATTTTTCTTTCGAGAAAAAATGGAACTGATACTTTGAAAAGTGTATCAAAGGAAGGCCTTATGACGTCATAATTTTTCCTTTAAAATCCATGCTACAGATTTTGTGTTAGAATTTTCTCATACCGTTGTGTTAAAAATTTGTAAAAAACATAGTTAAACCGGTGAGGGTTAAACATTTTTTGTTTTGGTCACGAGATTTACCGAATAGGGTTGAGATTCGAACCAGACAAAGAAATATTAAATAGAACACACTTGGGCAAAAAAGGATAACCGCAGAATTTAAGGAATTCGAGACATGACTATTTGAAGGCGTCCATAGCAAAAGTTTGGTAGTCGAGAACAACCCCTCATAATTAATGACGATTCTTGTGTGCTTACTTGGTTGCCAGGAACCGCCAGAAGCAGACGACTAGTTAGTAAACAAAAAAAAACAAACAAACAAACAAAGTATTGCCAGTGGTGAACAAAAACTGGGTTTCGAGGCAATATGATTTTGGTCAAAAATCAGTGTTGAATAAACGGGGGCAGATAAGTAAAGCGATTAGTTTATTTTCGTGGGGAAGCGACTATCTTCTCGAGAGTTATGGCGGTAAAGCAACTCAATAGGTGGTTTTCACGTGACGTCATCGCCGCCATGTTGGTGAACGAAAACAAAAGATCTCACATTACATCCTTTTGTTCGTCCTCCAGCAATTGCTATTTGTGTCTCTGAGGCTTGGTCGCAAACCACCTATTCTGGAAAGTCATGTTTGGAAGTTTTTCCGGTTATCCCCGAATCACCATCGGAAAAAAACAGATCTTTATTCTATGACGGGGTTACTTTTTATCATCTTTCATTGCAGTTGCGAGAATAATGAACCATCGGCCGTTTTTATGCTAGGGACGTTCAAGTTGTCCAAGACGAATTAGACTTTCGAGACATGAAAAAAGGTCTGTTAAGTAATAACAATGACAATAATACTATTTATCATTTATAGTGCTCATATTCTATAAAATAATCGTGCGCGCATAACAACTTCACAAAAAGTGAATTGCGAGGCCAATGTAGGAGACGTTTTTGCACTTCAAAATTCTTTTATTGTTTCTTCAAGTTTTAGTTGACGAAGTCAAAAATCTTGTCATGCGTTCTTCTGGTCTACCTAAATTTGAATTTGCCAGAACATTTATATAATTTCAATCTCCACTAGGAATCACACTTAAAAAAGGAAAAGTTGCTAATGAGCAACTTCTATTCTTCTATTCTTCTTTGTTACTTCAAGTCCTTTTGAATTGGTTTGTTTGTTCTAATAGTGCAAATCACTCCCCCATGGTGTGGAGATCTTCAGATCGAAGCACTGTTTACGTTTTATTCTCTAGTTCTTACTTGGTCACTATTAATATGCATAGTTTATGAATTGGTCTTTCGTAAGTTCCAAATGCAGTTTTCATCTTTGCCTTTCTAACTAGCCCTTCTGTTCCCAAGTACACTTCCTGTGCTAACGCCATCTTCCATTTTCGTCTTGGCGTTGCTTCCAGTTCACGACACTGAAGCACCAACTCTCCAGGTTGGAGATTTTTTCTCGGCTTGTACCTTATATTTCGGGGAAGGAGTGTTGGAGCAAAGTACTTGAACCATGATTCCCAAAAACCTTGAAATCTTTGTTGCAATTGGGTTGCTCGCGCTAAATGCCTTGGGTTAACTCTCTCAAGCTTTCTGGGTTTGGTGCGGGGATTGCAGCGTGAGGTCCGCTGATTAAATCGTTTGGAGTTATAGGGGAATTCTTTCAAACGTCATCTGAACTAGGGTACAAAGGACGGCTGTTAATCGTGCGGGCTCAGTACTTCTACAAGGCAAGTTCGCCATTGTTCTTCTTTTAGACTTTGTTGTCGCGTCCATTGCTTGGCGGACTGACTTTATTAAGCTTTCAACAACACCATTCATGTGGCTTGCTTTGGGGATATATTATTTCTTGTTTGCAAATTTCTCTTAAGTACTCCTGAGCTGCGACAAAGTTGGTTCCATGATCCGACCAACACACAGCAGGATGACTTCTTGTGCATGCAAATCTATAGCCTGTTCCAGGCTCCCAGACAGTCGGGAAAACGAAAACAACTGCGTGGGAAAAGCCTTGTTTCTTAAAGTTTGCGTTGACTAGGTCAAAAATCTTGTCCTGCGTTCGTGTTGCCTACCTAACTTTGAATTTGCCAGAACATTTATATAATTTCAATCTCCACTGGGAATCACACTTAAGAAGGAAAAGTTGCTAATGAGCAACTTCTATTCTTCTGGGAGTAATTTCTGGGAGTAATTTGTCCAGACACAATAGGGCCGTTTATACGAAAAAAAATAAGCCGCCGCTTACATAAGACGCGAACACCCCGTATAAATGATACAAATCTACGTTCACGGCTTTCTCAATCGCAAGCCGCTGCTAATCCTGGCCTGGGAGTTTACACTCGTTAACAGTTCCTTCCGCGTATTGTGTACGCCACGGCCAGAGTAAGCCACGGCTTATTTTCTCTCGTATAAACGGCCCTAATGATAGAATAGACGCTGGAATTGGGTCAAGCAAGCACGAATTCTTGCACGCCAAGGATGATTTGCGTAAGTCCACCTGGGACAACGACGAGAATTCAAAGAATGTAATATCAGCATTACATACATCAGTTGAACTCAACACCAGGTTGGTCACCCGCAGTCAGCTTCGATCTAATTGAAGTGAACTTATGAGAAAAGAAGTTACCCATTCATTTGCAAGTGTAAGAGCGTCTGTGTAATGTGGCAGAGCTTTATCTGGCTGCATATTCAAAAGGCATATACTTGCTCTAAATAACTTAAATTGATCATCACATTTTTCCTCAATGAATTGCTTATAATAATTACTCTCCACCTCGTTCATAACATGAATGGCGTAATTTTTCTTGGCTTTAAACGCAGTTAGATCTGCGGGGAGCCTACTAGCCCTCCATCGCCTTTCAGCTTTTCCCCTACCACGCCTCGCCTGCATGATGTCATCGTTGAACCAAGGTGGATGGACTGTGTACTACAGACTTAACTGATGAGAGTGTAATGTGAATTGAAGTGCTAGGTTTCTACCCCATATGAACCATGTGAGCGTTAGCCCTACTAATGGAAGGACAGAGAAAAACTCTGACCAGGGTGGGAATTGAGCCCACGACCTTCGGGCTAGATCTCCGCCGCTCTACCGACTGAGCTACAAGGTCAGACGGGAGCAGGCCGTGGGAACTGAAGATGTTAAAGTCACAGCAATGAAAATGTATAAGTAAGAGGAAGGATTACGTTTTTGCAAATGTTGGCCGTGTAGCACTTACATTTGAACAGACTTAACTGATTAGCCCTACTAATTAGAGCGTCAACCCTAGTAACGCTCACATGGTTTATATGGGGTAGAAACCTAGAACTTCACATTTCATTCTAATTAGTTAAGTCTATTCAAATATAAGTGCTACACCGCCAAGGTTTGCAAAAACGTAATTCTTCCTTGTGTGCTACAGAGCCGTGCGTAACAGGAGACGTTACTGAGAGCGTCTACCCGCATTTTACCGTTTTATTAATGAGCTTGCCGCTCGAGTCTCCTACAGCTCAGTGGTGGAGCAAATCCGAACTAGTAAGCGGAAAAACGTAACTTCGACTCCTGCCGAAACTGTAACAATGATTTTGCAGCCTGCACTTTGGCATTAAATGTATGTTACCATTTTCAGCGGACGAGCGAAATTTTTGCCCTCCCATGTTAAATCCAATATGGCGACTTCCTAACGAGATCGTACTTGAAAAGAGCAACTGGTCACGCTTACTAAAAACACGTCTGCACTGGAAGCTAAGTTTTTTCCCGCGCGAGTATCCCTGAGCCCCACCTTCATCTCTCAGTCAGTGAAGAGAGTTTGACTTCGTTTACACAAATAACCTGTGCAGAGAACGTCGCGCGTAATTGTTTTCTGCGTCATATTTCACGTGGATGGGTATATAAAGTCTAAGAAACGTACCTTTTGAGATATTGAAGAGAGTCCGATGATCGAACTTCGCCAAAAAAGGAGATTTTTATGACTGAATTTCGTATTGGACATCACGACTGAATCTCGCATTGGACATCCCTTAATTTCAGCAGAACGCATTAATGCTGATATAAATTATGATAAAATTGTCAAATCTCCAAGTAAAATACAAGGGACGTATTCAAGGGGTCCCGTAGTTCATCATTTGGTCAAGGAATAAATCTGTTTGGCAGTGAGAGAGAGGGCGAGGAGTGCTGGATTAGATGTTGACTTCCGGTGCCTGTTTTTCAGTCGCAACCACCTTTACATTCTTTTGCATTTATGTTAATTAGACCTACTGCTCTCATTTTGAAAGAATTATTCTTTTGAAATTTGCTCGTCCTAGCGAGGCTAGAAAGGCTTATCAGCATTAAAACAGAACAATATTTTATTTGTCCGCCATTGTGAAAGGGGTCTATTTTGTACTAATGTTGTCCGTGAAATAAGCTCACGAGAAATACATTACAAGAAGCGGAAGAAGCAAACCAAAACAATTACATGGCTTTGCCGTTTAGTTATTTTGACCGTAACATTGCAGAATACCCTC
>NC_090874.1:3699345-3719345 GCF_036669935.1 Montipora foliosa
TTCCTCAATTTCCTAGTCACTACTTGGATCGAACTCATCCACAAATTCCTCATCCGCTGTTTCATTTTCCGCTGTTTCATCAGTCTGGGGTCATCACACTATCGCACACGCTGCACAACAAACGAGATGCTTCCGTGAAGCATACACTGGGTTGCCTGTGGTACGTGTTACAGAAAATCAGAAGGCACTGAATTGTGTGGTATTGAACTACAGCATTCCAGTCTCTGAAGAATAACAAATAAAAGAGAAGCGAGAAACATTGGCTTCTGGGCTGCCATGTTGATAATTTTCAAGTTCCCTCACAACTTCTTTTCACCACAAGTTTAAGCGTGCCCTCTGAGCATCTGACAGCTTTGTAATACTAAAGTTCACTGGAGTTTCCCTGTCCGACGGGGTTAGTATCAGGATGGGAGACCAAAACAATATACCCCTCATAAAACAGAAGCATCGGACCGAAAATACAATTAACGCTAACAAATGCGAACTCAACAAGGTACAGATTTTGTTAGCTTGCTTTATGCAAAACAAATATTGATGCAAAAGTAAATAACTATTGATACACAGTTTTTAGAAAGAGCAGAAGGAAGTTTCCGGGACGGTCGATCGAGAATAAAATATTTACGACATGAAAACAACATTAATTTTGAATCGTGAATATAAAATATAAAAAGTTACGATCAGCGACAAACATTTTGGGAGATTTTTGCTACGTTCAAATAAATCTCAAAATCGAAAGTGACATGGCCGGAATTCAGCAGGCGCCGTGATTAAGTTACGGCGGCATGTTTACTCGCCAAACAGTGAAGCATCTGTGTCAAATGATGGCAAGATACCGGGTTTTTGTAAGCTTCTTTTTCCGTCACGTGTTATAAATTTTGACAATGAAATGAGCGAAGTCGAAACAAAGATCACAATCGCCCAACTTTTGAGGTTGACAATTTGTTTATGCAAAGTCAAAATTTACTCTACAAGACGCGTACGACGTTATTTATCACCAGGTAATTCCATCATTTTGGAAATAGCAGCTACTTTATTATTCATCTGCGTCACAATTTTTCACTGATTTTGGGGCTCATTTTGTTGAAACTCAAGCAGGCTTCCAACAGGCCTGTGAACCCTTCCTGCTTACAGAGCAATACTAAAAAAATTCTCCCATATCACATTTCAACCTTAAGCTCGAAAATTCAATACACAACATGATATTGTAATTCACAAAGGCAGAAAATACCACAGAATCCTTTTCTAGCGAAAAATTTATTGAAACAAACAACATATTTGCTCTTAGAGGCGAAAACCTCTTCCTATTTCATTGCGTGCGTGAAGACAAGAAACTCAATCGTGTCAAATTGCCATGTACTTCAGGTTTCCTGAAGAACCTTTTCCTTGAATAACAAGAAAATGCTTTTTCTATTGCCATAAAAACTATCCAGTTAAGCTCACATATCATAAAACATGATGAATTCATAAAGGCCACTTTTTCCAGCGAACAATTTTTTGAAGCAAACAACATATTTGCTATGAGAGGCAAAAACCCTTTCTATTTCATTACGTGCGTGAAGAGAAGAAACTCAATCGTGTCAAATATGCGCAGGATGAAACCGTTTCCATGAAGAACCTTTTCCTTGAATAATGAGGCGCAAAATAGACGACAAGCTTTCTTTCAAATAATTCTTGGCTCTCACATTTCCAATTATGTTTTTACTGAAGACTGTGCAGAGTTGATCACAGATCCACGTAAGGTGTTCGATTCGTTCTCTGTCTTTGTTGAACCCATAAGTTACCAGAGAATTTTCCATTTGGTTTCAGTGTTCTACATAACAGCACACTTGGTAAAATATTTGAAATACAGCTCACTTTGATTTTGGCTCCACGGGCGATAGATTGTTGTCTAAGCCCATTACTCGTCGCCTTTAAGATTCCACCGCCTGTATATCCAATTGACTTGCCATTACTGAGCTTCATAAGGGTATATTTTGTTCAAAGATCCACTAAAACGCCATTCGCGTTACATGACTTTCGACGCCATTGCCGGTTAAGTTAATCGTTCTACTGTGTCCACCAAAAAAATCTACGCATTTCCCACTACCCTCTCGATCCTACGAAAATACGCGCAGAAGGCTCTATGCACAAAGACACCACTTAGCAGGGGAGTGACAGGCAAGACTTTTACCGACAGGAAAAAAAATAATAAAAAATAAAACAAACAAACTAAACGCAGACCCCGACTTGGTTTGCCATACTGGCAACCCAGTAATGAAACAAACTTACCATACTTCACAAGGCGTTTTTCGCCTTTCGGAACAGTGCATCGAAACTTATTCTTCTACCGATACTGTTCGGCCCCCTTGCCTTCTTCATTAAAAAGAGCTACAAGGTCAATAATGACGTCGCCATCTGGAGCAGCCTTAGCGACCTCAGCCATTCCGAGAAAAGACCAGAAAACGTGAGAAGACCTCGAAGACCTCGAAGACCTCGAATTACCGGTTTAGGCGGTTTATAGATCGAACTGTCGGGTCAGGTAACGGCAACGGAAACGGCTCATTGTCACTGGATGCAAAAACAATCACATTGTAGATTAAGTGTCAGAAATTGTGTAATCATATACCATAATGTCAAAGACTCAATCGACTTTTCTAGACTGTATGGATTTATAGCTTACTTCTTGACTTTTATAGCTTACTGACCGTTACTGTGTTTTGTTTTGCATAGTGCATTGACCTGTATGAGGTCTATGAGACAGGAGAGGGCAAAGGGCAGAGGGCATTTTTTTGTTTGGGACCTGTATGTAATTAATTATTTAGAAGAGAGACTAAGACCAATAAAGTTGAAAAAAAAAAAAAAAACAAACAAACAAATGAACGGTACCACAATACCGTGAAGGACCTTCTTTTACCGAATACCGCCGAGCTAGATGATACCGCGATACCGCACGTAAAAAATTACATTTCCGAAATACCGCATGAAAAAAACGCTCAATACCGTAAACCCTAATGTCCCCCTCAATTAGGGAGGAGGGAGAAAATGAGTTTAAAAATGGGGAGATAAGATATTGCCTACCCGTTCCTCTCCCCTCTAACAGAAGAGTGCGATTATGGCTAAATCGGAGAATAGGTCCACATCAGCTGTAAAGTTGCGAAAAATTTTAACCTGCGTTATCATATAAAGTTATATATGTATATATGTATGTAATAGTAAAATATGAATTTCGACATACGTTGTTTCCGATTCTCTGAGAATCGTACTACTCTCCAGCCCTCTAAATGAAAAACATATGTGATGTGATTACATGATTTCCGACATCCTCCCCTGTTTATCTCCAAGGGAGAGAGACACTTAATTTCTTTACCCACCGAGTCTGGGCGGCCTGTGTTCAAACTTTCAATTCGACAATTTAAATATTCAATTCGGCAATTCAAACATTCAATTTGGCAATTCAAATATTCAATTCGCTTAACAAGTCACAGGTCATTGTTTTACCAATACAGAAGAATCTTAAACATTCATGTTTGAATTGTTGAATAAAAGGTTTGAATAGCTAAATTGAATGTTTGAATTGCTGAATGCAGGCTTGAATTTTGACACTAAAAACGCTCCATAAAAAGAACTTTCTTGAATGAACATGATGAAATACTGAGTCAGCTGACATGTTCGGTCCAATATTTTCCAAACCCCAAAGACGGTACGCCGATAAGGTATCATAACAACAAAAGCATCTGTTTACACGAAAAAGTAGACAAAGGATTTTGAGGATTTCATTGTCTGTAATCAGACGCCAAATAATTTTCGGTGATGAATAATCCTGTAACAGCTAAAATTACGTCAACGATAATGACTTCAGACCCAAACCACGATTTCTACCTCTCGGTGATAGATGACCCTGCTTTATGGTTAACTTTATCTGCGGTAGGATTTATCTTGGCCACTGCTATCATCGTTGGAAATTCATTTCTGCTCTTCACGACTTACAAGAATCCTCGACGATCGCTTCGTTCCCCGCCATCTTTTCTCATCGCCAATTTAGGAGCATCAGATTTGTTTCTCGGAATCTTTACGGCTTTTCTTGCGGCTTTACGAGACGCGTATCGCTATGAGAAGTTACACATGCCGTATGTTTCGGTATTCAGGGCAATCATGTACACCGTGTTGACCACAACTCTATTCGTCAGCTGTTATACGATGATAGCCATGTCTACTGCCTGTTACGTGGCCATTAACAAGCCAATGGACTACAAAAATATCATCACCAAAGGAAGAGTCAAAATCTTTATCTTAGTTTTATGGATAATATCTATGTCGACCTGCGTTCTTCCAGCGACGAGTATACCTGAAAAGACTTACACCTTGATATATCTTCACACTCATGCTTCATTGCCTGCTATAATATTGACGGTAATATATGTAAATGTGTTTCGTTCTCTTGTAAAACGCAAACGCGAGCTTCAACTTCGTGGGGTGGTTTCTGCAGACAACAGCGCATATCTGCTGGAACGAGAACGAAAAATGTCTGTTACAATTATCACAATCTTGGCCATATTTTATTTGTCATACATGCCCCAATACGTGACACTCCACTTGCTTCACTTCTGCTCATCTTGCCAGCAGTCGGTGACTTTCCACAAAATCGATGTAGTCTTCTCTCGGTTTCTTTTCATAAATTCAGCGATAAACCCGTTCATCTACGCCTGGAAACTTCCAAGGTACCGACGAGCCTTTGGCGACTGCGTTAAGATACTCCTGAATAAACCGAGAAAACCAGTAACAAACAGATCAGTGTCACTTGGAAGTCGAAGAATTGGACAATCAGTCAAAGAACATCCGTTAAGGGAAGTTGAACTTGCTAATTTGAGCAAAGTGTTTGAGGAAAGCGACCAAACCAAGGGATTAAGTGACTCGTCAAGAATTTAATATCATCATTGAAGCATGAATAAGGAACAATAAAAGATTTTTGGAAGACGGATATCGCAGAATCAGTCATGCCTCTCTTCACCCCTCCCCTGGAGAGAAAGAAGGCAAGAAAGGGAGACCCTGGGAAGGAGGTTGTTGAGTCAATCATTAGCTTATGCCAACTGCTATAAAAAACCGTTAATAAGAAAAATCAGTGAATAAGGGGAAGGATCACTTACCCTGGGTAAGAATAGGATTTAATTTCCCCAAGGTCTGAGAGAACGCTACGCGAGTCGAGGCCAACGTCTGAGGTCCGTTTTTCTTCGGGTCTTCGTGCGAGTCCTCTCTTTTCAGTCCTCGGCCGTTGCCATCGTCTCGCGTAGCGTTCTCTCGATCGGACCTCGGAAAAAAATTCCTCTGGCACCTAGAGTAAAGGGGTATTTACATGAGACCGGGACGAACTCAGACCGTTATGTATCGGTATGACCCAAAAGCATACAGGCTTGAAATTTCCAGACCCGGTCTGATATTTATCATCATTTACATGAGAACGGACGAACTCTGACCGGTACGAGAATATCTGGTCTAGGTCTAGCACCTGAGACGAAGTCAGACCGGTCTGAGTTCATTGTGTGGCCGGTCTCATGTAAACGCATAAAAAGAAATGTATGAGACCGGTACGAACTCAAACCTGTATGACTTCAGATCGGTTTCCACACAAATGCTTGTTTTTGTTTACATGAAGCCGGTGTGAAAAGTCATCTCATGCCGGTTTCACTCATACCGGTTGCTGAACCGACACGAATGACTCGGACAGGTCTGAAGTCGGACTGTGGAACCATGTAAACTCGAACTGATTTGACACCGGTCTCAGACCGGTCGAGATCATTGTTTTGAGCATGCGCAAGAGAGCTATTGCACCATTTCAAGATGGCGGATAAACGAGAATGGTGGATAACAAGTAAGAATCGAAAGGGGCCGCCCGCAAGTCTCCTACCGGTCTCATGTAATCCCTTCATACTTTCAGACCGGGCTTATGTAAACTCGGGCTTATGTAAACTCTGAGTTCGTACCGGTCTCATGTAATCAGGGCCTAAGACTCAATTTGGAGCTGAGGAGATCGTTCAGGCCTCGCAGGTAAACGAAATCCGATACTTCGTATGATATGAAACCTCCATTTCTCTGTCGGTGCGTTTTTGCTGAAGAGTCTTTAAAATCGTTCGTTATCGTAGACATCCGTCGGGATTTGTTCTTACTTAGTGCTTCTTACTACAGCTACATTTATCATAGTTTATTAGGGACGAGATATTTTGTCGTTAAGTGCAATTCGCAAGCGTTTCAACGTTGGTTGGAGGACTGAGCAGTTGGACCCGACAATCAGTTCAAGAAAACGCCACGAAATGAGTCGCTAAAGGAAGTATATTTACGGACATTTGAGTTTGAGATCACTGACAGCCCAAATCGATTCATTGAGATACCACAAACTTTTAACTAAAACTGAGTTTGCTGATGTCCTTTCGTGGTAAGCCGAGTGACGTTTGCAATCTATTTACAAATTAATAGTTGGATATTTACTTATTTTATTTCGAGACTTGTTTGGAATTCTAATTATATGCCTACTCTGGTACCTTAAGGCCCGTTTTAAACGTCCCAGTTTACATGTACTGAATCTAATGCAAATGAGAAAAATCTATTGTTTTTGCTAATTTGTCTTGGATTCGGCTCATGTAAAATGTGACGTTTAAACCGGGCTTAAGTTTCCGTAACTTAAGGCGACTTAAAGCGACTTTAGAAAAAATTGCCCAAAACATCAGTTAAGGCGACTTAAGGCGATTTAAAGCAACCTTACACAACTTAAATTGCCTATTCTGCTTAAGTCACAGAATATCAACTGATCAAAAGTCTCCATATTTCTTTTCCAAAATCAGAAAGACGACAAAAAATTTTTCACAGTTTGAATCACTACATGACAGTGTCAATGTCTATGTCTGAATGCCACTAGAGCTATAAAATGCTGGGCTGGAATAACAGCAACCATAATAAATAATTAGCAGAATTTCGGAGATGAACAGAGAGTTTCCAGCAATCTGATTGCTTGAGTGGTTTCCTTTGGAAATAATAATATGATTTCATAATCACCGCAGTAGCTGGTGAATATAAAGCAAACAAATGCAGGGCTCCCGCAGGCACTCGTGACCTTCACAACAGAAATAAATTGTGTCGATTATCAATCCTCTGAAGTTATACACTCACTTTGCCTTTGGCAAATAACTGTTAAATATAATTAAAGTTACAGTGTATTGCAATTTTTTTTTCTGATAGCTACGAAACTTATTTATATATTCATGAAAAGAGAGACATAATTTAAATAAGACTTATAGAAAATTCATAATGTAAACAAAAATAAACAACACGGAAGTCAAACCATTGAAGCTCAAACTATTTCACAAATGAGAGAAAAATAATTATTTATCTAGTAAAACTTACCTGCAAGATTCCTGCAGCTTGCACTGTCAATTTCTGCACGAAAGTTGGTAAATTATACACCATTCCAATGGCATCAAACAATGGTCAATCCTTTTCGGGAACCCAACCAATAAATGTTCTTCTCTTTCCTCAGTTAGGCGGAACACTCCAATACCGAGTACCGTATGCCAAGTTCTTTCTCAATGAAGCTTCTTTTCCTTAGTCATTTTTGACACTTTGTAGGCTCCTCCTCTATCTGCGATCATCAACAATCTGGTAAAGACTTGTTTCCATATCTCAAAGTGCCCTTGGACGTGGAGGGCCTGGAACAAGAAAAACCCATACAAAAATGCTAACCTTAGGCCTAAACATTATCTAAAGCATATTGTTTAGGCCTAAGATTAGCATTTTTGTAAAGGTTTGGGTTGTTTCAACTATTGTACCCTTCACCCCTACCGCCACCCCAGGCACCTCACGTCCAAGGGCACTTTAAGATATGAAAACAAGTCTCTCTTTACCCAACAAAATCTTTCGTACGCCATTTTGATTTTCCAGCTAGTGTCCATGTCTCTATGTGTAGACTCGCGTGAGCTTGAGTCAAGTCACGTGACCATAACATTCTCAGAGTAGCCTTTCACCTCCAGAGGTACATGCAAAACCCAATGCTAAAAATTACATGATGATGAGGCATTTCTACGCGATCGATCAGCACAGTGAGGTTTTAAAGGAAGAATAAATAGTGTGAGCTTTTGTGGTACGGTCGCCATTTTTATTCCTGCATCAGATATGAAAAATGTACATGCAACACTTGCCCTAAATGAGAATTTCTGCGGATGTCTGGTTTACTTGCCTGGCACATAAATTTAAAAGAATTTCTTTGAGCTTTGGCTGTGAGTTCATCTATCAAGTTACGCATGAACTGTATACAAAGAGCAGATTAGAGCAGGTTTCCTCGGAGTTGGGGAGTTTAGTGGATGTTCAGTGTTATTATACATACCGTGCATGCATTCGCTTACAAGATATGCGAAAATTATTTTGGGAATTTTATGTGGCGGAATAACATAAAGGTTGGTTGATCCCTTCTACTTGACTAAAATATGTATTCTCGTGAAGAGCATCGCCATCTAGAACTCGACTAACTATATGTAAATCGAACAAAATTACATGAAATGCTTGGAGTAAGACTTCTCATTACCTTACAATAGACATTCTAGGCCTTTTGTTTAGTTAAAGTTAAGCTTACATCAGTGTTTCATCTAAAGTAAACAATTTCAATCCTTGTTACTGAGCTTAAATTTGTTTCGTTATGTTATTTAAAGTTGCAAAAATATTTTGAGGCATCATATCACTGCAGCTCCTCACAAAAGTGACAAATTAATAGCTTAAGACTGAACTATTTTTATGGGCTGTCATGTTTAATACTTGTTTTTGTAACAAGCAAATGGCAAAAATAAAATGTGTGGAGTCTAGAATCTTGTTTGTGGTGTCTCCAATAGATCTACATGTTGCAAGGCAAAGCTAAGAAAAAAAGGCTTGTCACAGATATTTAATCAGGACTTACATGATTCCTGCAAACACTTACACCAAGAGAAAATGAGGGGACAGAGAGGGAGGCTCCCGGTCCAGCCCTTGGGATACGTCATGTCCACGAAAGTTATTTTTAAACGAGCGGAAGTCTTCCGAGACGTCCGCATGCAGGCCAAACTCGGTCCGATGTTTGAATGAAAATAAATATTCATCAGCATTCCACGTGCGCCATCATTTTTTCTTTTCACTAAGAACCTGAGAGCGAGGCAAGACTGCATGCAGACGTCTCGGAAGACAGACTTCCGCTAGAACAAAGACTTTCGCTCGTATAAAAATAACTTTCGTGGACATAACATATCCCGGCCAACGCCCTGAGCCTCCCTCTCTGTCCCCTCATTTTCTCTTGCTTACACGTATCTCTGCTGCATGTCCTCTTGTGTGTTCTGGCCTCTCCTATGTGTTATGGCAGGAGTTCGCCAGCCTCATCAGCGCCTTTCAAATGGGTATCAGGAGGCAACTCCCTGCCCCACCCATTATTGCCTCCCTTGATTTGCCACCACGTGACTTTATTCACTCATTCTCAATTGTTTTAGGCTAACTTTAAGGTGTGTTGTGTTTGTGGAATTCAGGCGACTTAAAGCCACTTAAGGTCCCAGAGTAGGCCTTCTTTATCATGATTAACTGCCGCTGGAGTGTTAAATCAAAGGAGAACTGCTTACAAAACTTGGAGTTCTGTTGCGATCAGTTGCTTTCTGATCTTGTTAGGAAATAATAACTGAATTCATGTTTGATTTTTATCTGAAAAGAATTCGTTATCATTGACAGGCTACACCAGGTCATTTTGAAATATCTGAAGGGTCCTCAACTATGTACACAGCTACGAATGCCTCAGTTTGCGATAAGTGAAAACAAGGATTGTTTCCAAAACTTTTTAACCTTTCACGAAATCTAGAACGGATCATGAAACATGCTGTATTTAGTTGCATTTTATAGATGCAAAAGAACCAAGGTGAAAATAATCGCCAACCGGTGTTTTCGGTTCCTTTACAAAATTTACGAGGTTGTTAAAAGCCTATGAAGAACCAGAGGGTGTCCCGAAAACTAAGACATAAGACCTCAGACCCCGCCGGAAAGAAGAAAAGTCGAAGAATATTATAACGTATTTAGCTGCGTCATTGCTTAGGAAAGGGAAACGTCGGAAAATCGATATTGATCGTTGCCATATCGAGTTGAATTCATCTGAATGAGTGACAAATTGGCATAACTTGAAAAAATCTAGATTGGTCCTTGACTTATATATTATCGATTAGTTTACATCTGAGTAAATGACAAATTTGCATATTCAGACCCCTAACGATTGTCATTTAGTATACGCTTCGCGTATCCACGACTAAAAACAAATATTATCACTACCCATCGGCGTGACATTTGCGAATCCGGTGGCAAAAATAATTGACACTAGAGGGAGAGAAAATGGAAAGCGAGGACTCGCACGAGGACACGAAGAAAAACGACAAGCCGAAGTTGCGTCCTTTGTCAATCTCAGAAAAAAATAGAGTATTCTATCAGACAACAAGCTCTTTTTTGTATCAACAAAGCAACGAGGCAAGGGAAGCTAAAACTTGTCAATTAATGACTCGGAACTTGTTACTTGCTGAATGACTGAAGAGTCATCAAGTGAAATGCGCGCTGACCCTTAAGTGCCTCGCGTTTGTTCAATATTGACGGAGGAAATTAAGGAAACATATAAAAACATAAAATCTTGGTAATGGTATGGGATTGATTGAAAATTGACTGCCCAATTGCACATGAACGGTGCCGTTACATAGAGACAATGGTGGCCGGATTTTCTGAGGTCGCTCCGTCGAATTCAAAAAATGGAAGTATTTCATATATTGTATTAGATCAGCGCCAATAAAACCATAGTCCTGTCAGTTCATCTGCGTTGAAGAGGATTGTCCTAAGAACCATTTGTCCAAGTTGACAACTGTCTACTCATTAATATTGTCACTTTATCAAAACTTAATTATGCTTTCTAAGTTCACATCATCTTTATTTTTACCTAAGGAGTCATGATTATAAGTAATGAACGAGACCATATGTGCATTTATATATTTAAGGCAGGTGAAACTAAAAGACGACCTATTGGCAATAACTTTTTCACGTAATACCACGAAATCTTTTATAGTCATTTTCAGGTTATTTTGTGGATCATTTAACAGTTCTTTTATAAGACCAAGTCAAAACTTTAGTTATTGAAAATTACCTTTTCTAAAAATGGCTTTTCCTTCCACCAGATGTGATGTGATAGCTACTGATGCGCTCAAGACGTATCACGTATATTTCTGGAACTATGACTTCAGTTCAGCTGATAAGACATTTGAGTAATAACTCCAGAATACCCGGCGACATTTGCATGAGAATAGAAATGCCTCGTTCTTCAAACGACGCCGCTTAAGAAAGCAATAGTCAGAATAGTGGCCAGATATTCTGAAGTCGCCCATTTTTGTGATCATAAAGAAAAGAAAATAGGAAAAGATATTCGTTAAACCGACAGAAGAACGATTGGCTGCCAACTGGATTCAGTAGCCAGCGGCAGATATGCTTTGTAAACGGATGGGCCCTCGTAGTAACCTAGGAATACCGATCAACATCAAAAGTAGGAAATAACGTCCGGTGCAATTGTCTTCCTGTCAGTATATACTGAGAAAAGAATTAAAAAACAAGGAAGGGGTTTTGAAACTGCTGGCAGAAGGCTATCCGCTTTAATCAAATAAAATTGGAGACAATTGTACATGGCCGAGGCTAAATAAGAAGCACTTTTCTTTTTGTTATGTGTGCATAACCTCCTATTTACACGGAACAATGACTTTTTTCCGAGGCGAATTTCTTATTTCGCCTCACTTAAAACAAGTACTGATCGCTGCACCCCAAGGCCGCATTCTTAAGTCACTTTAACTGACCGAATTGGTGCGACTCTTGCTTACTGGCTTGTTCTCTTGGAGGTCAAAAGCATTGTCGCTTACTCGACTGGCATTAATTTGAAATTGAAACATTTTTCCTTTCTATTCTTACACCACGTTAATATTAAACCACGGGTATTGAAAGGACAGGCACGAGAGGAAAGGAATGTTTTGAAACCGCAATCACTTATGATAACTCATTTATGTGTCATAATGTTCGTGAGTATATTTGCGTTTGTGGTTTTGTGTGGCTAGTTAAGTGACACTCCCTTCAAGCATACTAGGCAGAATATTTAGCGCCGACTAACTAATACTAGTAATAGCTCTCGCTAAGTTCCAACGAAACAATCAATACAATAATAACAGTAGTTGTAATCTTTTTATTCGAAAGTACTGCAACTCAACTTATCTAGTTAGTTAAGGACGCTGCCTGCTAATTCAAAGGTATTTTTGCGCGGTTTACTGAATATGCGGGGAAAGCAAATCTTAACAACTGTTATTGAAATCCAAAAAAAAAAAAAAAAAAAAAATTGGGAGTAACCACGCATTTTTTGAAGATAATTAATCAACAGTATTTGTAAAAAGCTTTAAAATGCAAAGCAATGTATGGCGTTCTTTTTCCAATCGAAGCTTAATTATTGACTCTTGACGTAACTTACAAAGGTTGCAGCGGGCAAGAGAGTTATCTTCCCCTACAAATCAAATCATACAGTGTTTTCTTGAGAAAAATGTTGTCCCATTTAACTGAGTCAAGAGCAAAGTGATAGGTGCTCGAGGAGCTTGTTATGGAGATGACCTGAGCAGCCGAGCAAAACGTTTTGTTTCTCGTTTTAACGGTTCGCTGCATTTTTTAAGGAAATGAATGAAAAGGTCCCTCGCTGTGGCGAGTGATCCTCTCAAGCCGGAAAAAAAAATGTTTTCAGCGTAAAACGGGGTCTCAGAACAAATAACAGATTAGAGAAGTGATTTCAGGAACTGACATTCCACACTTTATTCGGCTAAGAATCATTACCGGTAATCTCAGTTTCTATCATATTTCATGTAATTACGTGTAATTTAAAGAAAATATTTTTTTTGGATTTCAATTCAATAATATCTTCTTTAAATCCGAGTGCTAAAGACTGGTTATTTCAGATGCATCAGTTTGAGTTCTTTTTGTATTCGACAGGAAGAGGTTTTGGGCAATCCTCGATGTATTCATTTGACTTGACTGTGAAACGGATCCCTGAGCTGTTATTCCGTATGGTTGACCACGACAACTCCTCCAACAGTCTCTTAAAGCTTGGCGATACTTGGGTACCCGCCAGGAGTACACAAAAGGGTTAATGGCTGAGTTTAAAAACAAAAATCGAGATAATGCTACGTCAATCTCGTGAAAAGTCAAGGATTCTTGACAAGGTTTACAAAAGTATAACAGATGAAGAGTGATATATTGAGGTATATACGTGATATAGAACAAGGCTAAAATTGTGACAACCGCAAAAGCCATAGTCCTCTCGCGTTCCAGTGATTTTGTTGCCATTTTGTCGTAACCTCCTTGTTGCAGTTCGCGCGTTCGTCTCGCGAGTGCGCGGAACACCTTTACGTAGACAACCGTCAGCAAAATTGCGGGGATGGTGGCGTGGGTGTGTAGATAAATCATAGTATATGTCTCCTCGGAGACGCTCGTAACGGGCAGAACACATGTTCCTAAAGACATTACCCATAGCACAGCAAAATAGATCTTGATTCTTTTCTTAGTAATTATTGCTTTGTATTCCATCGGACTGCTGATTGCCACATAACATGTCACTGACATGGCAATGATTGTATTGCTGCTCACGAATAAAGTGGTGGTTAACACAGTATACATGACTGCTTTCAATATGGCGAGAGACGGCATGTGAATTAGCTCAGAACGATAAACATCCCTGATAGCCACAAGAGACACATTGAATAATCCTAATAGCAAATCTGCGACGCTCAAGTTGGCGACGAGGAGGCCAGGCGGAGTGCGAAGTGAATTTCGAGGATCCTTGTAAATTGCATAAAGCAGTACAGAGTTTCCTGCGATAATAAGGACATCAAGGATGAACCCAAAGACTGCTAAGCTTATCCAATACGTTCTGCTCTGGATTATTGATAGATAAATATCATAGTTTGGATCAGATGAATTTGCCGCAAACATCGTCGACAAAGCCCAGAACTCATCTACGACAGCGGAAAATATTTGTGTGTAGCTATATCAGACCAAATATCACAGCAGGCGATGCGATGTCACACAACCCATCGCTGCTTACATAGTAACCGCAAATAGATAGGCCAGTTCATTTCCGCTCCGACGGGAGAAACCTTGATCATTTCAACGCAAACGACTAACCTTTGATTGTTTTTTTAAGGTAAAATTTCAGGGAACAATAGATCATGATTAATCCGATCTCACGATAAATAGGTGGTACAAATCTCAACTTTCGTTCCGAGGTTTTTTTTTCCCAGTGGACAGCTGATTATTCTTCTGTCAGTGGCTGTCGGTTCGATTACTGGCCATATCTTTTATCTTCTTTGGAGCTGTCAACTTTTTTCCAATTAATTACTTGCATCAGGTCTTAAGATAACAATCTTTAATAAATTATTCTGCTGAACGGTCACGTCCATATGGTAATACGCACCAGATCAGATCACATCTGATGCAAGGAACAGCAATTAAAAAAAAGACATTTTTAACTTCTTTAAAACATTGACTGGGGCACCGTTTGTTGATCCGCAAAATAACCTTCAGTGACTGTAATTATGTCTTTCTCATCAAAACCCGAGAATTGCATGCATGTGAAAAATTAATTACCCATATGTGTCTTCTGTTAATTTCATCTGCCTTAAATTTTTAATGCACAGAAAATAAAAGAAAAGGTGTGTTTAATTAAAGTGGGCAGAAGACCCTCGAGATGAGAGGCCACGTGACATCACGATTTGATAGGTTGTCGATCTCGGCTCAGTTGACTGATTCAAGACTATAAAAGCAAGATGAAACACGCTAACACCAACCCGGTGTGGCCAACACCTCACGCATGCCCACAACCACTTCACCCGGTCAGTTAGCAGCCATGGACAACTGTTTCGGCCTTTTGGGCCTCATCAACATAGCGTAGCTAACATACCAGGCGCTTGTGTTTAGCACCCCTTTAAGTGGCAGCTTCACATGCTAAACATGTGGTAAGCTGGGTTGGGAACAGCCAAACTGTTCTCCCACGGCAAGCGTGTGGGTTAGCGTTTGTCACCTTGCTTTTATTGTTGTTACTGATTCAAGGCAGCTCTCTCAGTCTTTTAAAGGGAAGGGGCGTTCAACCTCGTTCCCAGGGCTTTCTCTGCAAAAGCCCTGGGAACGAGATTGCCCTATCAAGTGAGTTCTAAACAACAGCAGTCTGATTTTATGCGATTAAGGGCCAGAAGTGTACCCTTCCTTTTAGATTCAGTAAAATAGATAAAAGGAAGTAATCTATCATTCAAACCTAACTTGATCTTACACACCTCGGTAGCCAGTCTAAGTTGATATAAATATCTTAGTCTCCCAATTGATGACATCTAAGACGTCGTGATCTGAGACTTTGGGAGATACGTTATGAATAATTCGTCCTGCTTTGATATGCAAATTCTCCAGTTCATTGAATATAGATACTGAGAAATTTCCCCATACTCCTATGCAGTAGGTCACTCTTGAAAGCACAGTCTTAAAATACATATGCTCTAAAAGTCGTGTTGGAAGAAATCTTATTCTTTTCAGTGCTTTTAGATTATAGCTAAGTTGCTTAGTGACATGATCAATGTGGTTCAGTCTTCCGTGTTATTCTACTGTCCGTAAAAACCCCCAGCATTTTCACTTTGTATGTATATTTTTGCAACCTTACCCCACACCTAAGCGGCAATAAAGGACCCACAAATGTTTTCTTTCTGCACTATCATAACTTCTGTTTTTCCAGTGTGTAACGTAAGTCTGTTCCTTGAGCACCAGGTGTGGATCTCATCTAACATTTAATTAAGCTTCAAAGCAACTTCATCCACACCATTTCCAATGACGTGCGCAGTGGTATCATCAGCATAGAGATGTACCTCTCCTTCAGATACGCAGTCTGGACAATCGTTCACATAATTCGAAAAAAGTCTCGGACCTAGGAGAGACCCCTGCAGTACGCCATATCTAACCTGTAATACGGGTGACTCAGTAGCATTTAATTCCGAAAACTGCCCACGACCCTCTCAATAGTTTAGCATCCAGTTAATTAATGGTACATTAATACCACAAGCAAGCATTTGATAGTATAAAATATCATGGCTAACGTAAAAGAGTCAAAAGCCTTTCTAAAATCTATGAGTAGAGCTCCACCTATTTTCCCTGCATCCATTGACTGTTTCTACGATTCCGTCAAATACAAAAGAAGAGATTCAGAGGATAGGGCCTTTTCTGTATCCCGATCGAGTCACAAATGATCGACTCTGTGACTTTGCTTGGAATGGTCAGCAATGTTAGTGGACGGTAATTGCCACAGTCTTCCTTGGATCCACCCTTGTGTAGAACCTTCACCCTGCCTGTTTTCCATTGCGTGGGATATTTTCCTTGTATATAACTCATCCTGATTATTTTTGCCAAATTATAGCTGATCTCCTCTGGCAACCAGCTTCATTTCCTTTGGAGTTATAGGATCACCGCCATAGGCTTTTGTAGGTTTTAATTTTGCCAGCCGCGCTTATTAGAAATCCTGTCTTGGTCAAACTGAATTTCTGACATCGCAGGAGTTAGTCTATTGATGAATGAATATCAACACTAGCCAACCTATTGCCGATATTAGAAAAAAAAAGTGTTCATGATTATAGCTTTTTCACAATCGTCATATACTAGCTTGTTGTTTTCATACTTCAGCGGGCCAATTTTCTTTTGTACCTTCTCCTGTTTGTTTCACTATCTTACAATGCTCGAAACGTTAGTGGAGCCTTCCTGTACTTTGTAATGACACTTTCCAATAATTTGCTTCTGCTCTCAGGGCTTTGTTTACCTTATTTCTTAATTGTCTGTACTGTAGTAAACTAGCATTTAGCACCACACACAAGATGGCAGGTTTCAACCCCTTTATTACCAAGGCATCGTAGGTAAAGCCGCACCCTAATACTAATATATTGCATTGCTTGTTCCCACAAATGGGATAGAAAACACAACAGTACTGCGACATAAACAGGAATGTCAGCTACAAATTAAGTCGGTCCACTGGTTTCTTGATTCTAGACGATCGCCTCAAAACAACTGGCGATGACATGCCTTCAGCCCCTTGGTCAAAACTAGGTTCAGATTTCACATCTGCCTCACAAAAGTTTGGCTGGCAATATCATCAGAAACTGTATCACTATCTAGACCTGGGGGCGATTGCTGACATGACTTAATTAGGGAGAAGTAGTTCAACCTCACTAGTCTCATTTGGTTCTTTATCTTGAGCCCTAATTAAATGATCGGCCTGCACAAATCTGGTCTTATATCCCGTCTATTGTAGGTCCACAAACCTTTACCACCCTTCCCTGGATCCAGTTTTCACTACTGCCGTTAGTTTGCGTGTTTCTTACTCGAACTGTGTCGTTTTCAGAAAATTGCCTCTCCGTATGATTTTTTAAATCCTTACGTTCTTTCTGCATTCCCTGTTTGGTCTCTATCGCTTGGGCTAACGTCGGTTTTACCAAGCTTACTCGGGCACGCAAACGACGTTTCATTAACAGATCGGCTGCACTGATACCTGTGGTGCTATGTGGGGTTGCACGATATCTTAAAAGGAAATCAGCTGGCTTGTGCTTTAGAGACCGAGTCCTGTTGCCTTCTAAAACCTACTTCACTAGAGCTTCCTTAACCACCCTTACCGATCTCTCAGCTGCACCATTTGATTGAGAATGATATGGTGGAACTAGAGTATGTTTGACCCCGTGTTTACTCATAAACTCGGAAAATTCGTTAGAAATAAACTGAGGTCCATTATCGGAAACCACTTCTTCTGGGACACCATGCTGGGCAAATATAAGACGTAGTTCATCCAAGGTATGCACTGTGGTAGTTGACGACATATGTTTTACCTCCAGCCCTTTTGAATGGCTATCAACTACTACGTGGAAATGACCAGATCCCTTCTGACAAAAACCGAGGTGAATACGTTGGAAAGGGCGTGTCGGCCAATTTCACGGTATTAAGGGAACACTAGGAGGAGATCTTCTTAAGTTCTGGCAAACCGTGCACAATCTTACTGCTCTCTCAATTTCGTCATCCATTTTGTGTCACCATACACATGTGCGGGCGATAGCTTTCATTGCACAAATACCAGGATGCTCAAATTGCAATTCCTTTAAGGACGTTGCCTACTAATTCAAAGGTATTTTTTGCGCGGTTGTATGGATATGCGGGAAAAGCAGATCTCAACAACTGTTATTAAAATCCAAAAAGAAAAGTGGGGGTAACCACGCATTTTTTAAAGATAATTAATCATCAATATTAGTAAAAAGCTTTAAAATACAAAGCAATGTATGGTGTTCCTTGTTCCAAATTTAAGCTTAATTACCTCTAAAAAATGCATGGCTACCCCCAATTTTCTTTTTGGATAGCAAGAGCACTTGCTAAGTTCTGCTTTCTCCAAATAGTTTTAAACCGCACAAAAATATCCCTGCATGAGTAAGCACTACCGATAGGAAATTCTAGGTAAACCACTTCAGGTTTTAAGAACTCGCATTTTGACAGTTTTAGATGCAAATTGTATTGATGCAGCCTGTCCAAAACCTCTGCGAGTATTTTTAAGATTCTCTTGCCAATCATTGCCTCCCACCAATATATCATCCTGCTTACATACACATTTCCCGATTCCCTGGAGGATTTGGTCCATTTTGGCCTGAAACATTTTGGGGATATTTTACCCCATAATAAGGTAGTTTCTTGTAGGAATACAGACCTTTGTGGGTGTTTATAGTCAAGTATTCTTGACTTTCTTCGTGAACATCCAGCCTGATTGATAGTCGCTTTGTAATCACCGCAGATTCTCACTGTGTTATCGGACTTCGGCACTCTTTTTCTACTTGTTCCTTCAATGCATAAGGAAGGCGACAGGCTTTTACAAAAATTGGCTTTACATCCCCTTTCATAGTGATATGTGCCTCCAGCGCTGTCATGCCTGCATCAGTGTCGCTGAACAAATCGCTATTTTTGACAGAAGACCCTGTAGTTGACTCTTGGAACTGGCCTTGTTTTCACTGGGGACACTAAAAATCTCACCCATGCCAACTTGATTTGACTCAGCCAATTTTTGCCAAGTATAGTAGGCTTTCCACTTTAATTGACTACTACTACTACTGGTAGTGAATAGTGTTTGTTCTTATAAATACATTACACTGCGTTTCACCTGACACATCAAGCCTTTCACCTGTGTATGTCCAAAGCACTACAAATTTGATGCTGTTAAGGCTATGTCTGCAAACTTCTCTTGAAATAAACTGTGTGGCATTATGGAATAGTCTGCAGCAGTATCTACCACCATTTTACAAGATTTCCTATTGATTACCATGTCTACCGAGTATTTTAACCTTGGGAATTGGGCCAGTTTGTGTCAAGTGAGTACAGGGAATAGATTCCTAATTCATCCTCGCTACCTGATTCAGATCTGTGCAAATTGTGTACTGCCCCTTTCTTGGTTTCATTTCTGTTTCGACAAACAGATGCTAAATGACCAATCTTAGAACACCGATAACATTTTGCAGACTTAAATTTACATGACTTACCTGAATGTTTACCCCCACACCTAAAACATTGTTCATTGTTCTTAATGTCCTTTGTTGTCAACTGGTTCACTTGCGAGCCTTCTCTTGTCGTAGGGTGTATCCGGAACTCCTGGGTGTTTCTCTCAGCCATCTCCATAGCTTTGGCAATCGTCCTACAAGCCTTCTCGAACGTCAAATCCTCTGTGTTCAGCAATTTATTTTGTATCTTCGGGTTGCTGAGTCCGCAGACAAATCGGTCAAGTAGAGCTCTATCCAAGAACTCACCATAATTACAATGAATGGCCAACTTCTTCAACGCCAGCACATAATCCCTGATTGATTCTCCTGATTTTTGATTTCGGTTGCCAAAATGGAAACTCTGGGCAATTTCTATAAGGGTTTTGGATTGTAATG
>NC_090874.1:3724345-3729345 GCF_036669935.1 Montipora foliosa
ACTCCTTCAATTTGACTACTGTCTGTTTGCTGTTATGTGGTCTCATTGATCAGTGGTCCATTCAGAAGATTACGCCAAGCCGACCACATTGCTGAAGGAAAGGCCAGACCACAACGCCGGGAACTACATGCCCTACTCTTTTCGACTAGTGTGTGGGATCTTTAACGTCCTACAGGTTTTTTATTAATATTGAAGATTTGTGAGACGGGCCTACGGTTTATAGTCCTTATCTGAGTAGACTTGAAAGTCTAACCATTTTGCGGATGTAATTACAAAGGCAGCACTTTCTCCTCAGTTATTTTAAGACCCTGAGTGTTGGTCCGGGCGGAGTCGAACTTACGACCTCCCGCATGGCAGCCCGGTGCTCAACCAACTGAGCCATCAGTGAGCTTACAGGTTTCAAAAGGAGAATCCAGACCGCATTTTTGTACAGCCGCTTTTCTTTTTTGCATCTGTAAATATGATATAATATTTAGCGGTTATGTATCCGTATATGCTATATATTTTAGCTTTAAATGTAATGTCTCGAAGATATTATCTCTTGTAGCTACTGAAATTCGAGATGAAATAAAGTTTTTATGTATGTATGTTACCTTTAGCGGTGCCGTGCATGCGTACACTTTGTAATCTGCTACTCTTGTGCGTACCATTTAGAATATACAAGACTTTTTCGAAGAATATTAAGGCGATAGAAATCTTGCGTTAAATTGATATTGATATAAAATCTCCGGCAATGTAACTTCATTGAAAGCACTTTATCTTAATTAACAGCGGTTAAGGTAATGATATGAATAGAAACGTAGTGACCTGATTAGAAACAAGTTGTCGAATTTTCATATACACGAAAAACTAATATTGAAACTGAAACTATGTCTCTGGAATATTGGTGTTTACAGACATGCATGCCTAAGAACAGCTTATGTTTTTACAGTTTTGAAAACAGTAAGGGATATTAAATACACTGACGCTTAAAGTTAAACTTCATCAATTCAGTTCTTGACTTTCACAAAGGCTAATTGAAGTTTCATTTTCGCATAACTTTAAAAAATATTTGAAGTGTTGTTCCCTTACAAACCTTCTCTTCCTCTATTAAAACTGGCGTACTCAAACGTAGCGAACTGAATCTAGCCTGGAATAAGGCATTTTCGAGCAAATTTCAAACTGGCCATGAAGACTTCCAACATGATGTCATCAATTGCTCATGCGGGAATTTCTCGCTCTTTCACATCTCCCAGGCATGAAATTGAAAGCCACTTTTTCATTGCTTGAGTGGAAAGCACTAAGCAAATCGATTCACATGAATTCATCTGTGAGCAAAAAGTTAGCCTTGTATGGCACTTATTACCTCATAATACCGGCATCTGCTGGTAGTAAGTTCACATCTGTCCAATCGGAGTGCTTTATTTAGTAAACCGTATCGGTTTGTTTTGGTTACCTCATCTCTAGGGAACTACTCCTGCATTCCTTTCTGAGGTAGTAATCAAGTTGTGGAGAACGATTTAAGAGTTCAAAAACTCAGACGCAGCTATCAATATCGCTAGTCCACATTGGAAACTGTGCGAGGACGGATTGAAAGCAGCTGAAGAACTCCGTAGAAGGGACACAAGTCATCTTGGACTCTCCAAATGTAAAGGTTTCATCTTCCATCTTAGATTTCTATGACTTCATTTTACGAAGTTTTTCCTTATCCGTTTTTTTGTAACCATAGAGAACCTTTAAAAACATTCACAGATATCTCAGTTTAATTAAGCTGTAGGATTTATTTATTGATAGACGCTTGTTAATAGCGGTTTCTCCGAGACTTTCTTGCTCAACGTTGCATTCGCATATTGCCGAACAGTCGTTTTGACAAAATGTACCCGGTTAATTCATGCTTGTCATCCAAGGAAGACTGATTAAGCATTGATTTACTTGAAATATAATTTTCATACTATAATTGCTATTCTCGCCCAACGGTGTTATTTCCTAATGTTTTAACCACGTGAGTTATCTGATATGTTTTTATTTTTAGTAGTACTAAAAAAGGGTGGAAAATATTTTTTGTTAATGTCTTCTAACTCTTCGACTGTTTAAATTTACGGCTCATTATACGGTGTATCCAGCTGTAACCATTTTGATTTGTTCTTGTGTTTACTACGCTGGTACCAGTTTTCCAGGGATTGGGACAGATTTCGATCTTTCCAATTAAAGGGACAACTGAGTCTTAATGAATTAGTTTCTCAAATGAGCTTTATATATAAATCAGACTCTTATGTGAGAAAACATGCACGAGCTCGCAATTGATCCTGTTCCCGCAGTTGTCTTGATCGCATATTTGGAAGAGCGGCGTACAGCTTAATTAATTAATTGAATTAATCACTCTGTAGATGCAAAATCGATTTCCAGGAGTTTTCGCAATCGGACTGCTCGCTTTGCTGTGTTGATTGTCACGACGAAAACTTAACTTCCATGACACACTAACTTCTGTTAATGTACACTGACCCGGAGGAGGTGGCTAAGTTTGACAACTTTTTCATTCCTATTCCTATATGCCATTGACCCCAAACATTTAAAGTAAGTTGACACCGTGACACACGCGATGCGGGCCATTTTCTGGTTAAGATAAGGACAAAGGCTTCGAGCACATGTTTATCATTTGCTAGTTGCTTTTGTCCCGCTCTTAAACAAGACATAAGTTGGCCAAAACTAAGCGCCGGTTAGCGATATTTGCCCGCGACAGTGGAATCACTTTTCACCTCTGCCGCAAACATTCCTCAGAATAAAGTGACAGTCATTGGTCCTTCGCAAACTGCTCTTCAATTTATATAACTCTTTGACGTGACGTCATATCAGCCATGTTGGATCACAAGGCAGGCAGGTGCCTAAAAATTCATCATCCAGGATTTGTGTTATAATCTTGTGGAAATCATGGGCTCATTGGGAAATATTTCCTTTGTCAGAGAAATTACCGGACACACGTCATCGTAAAAACGTGACATTTTATAGATAGAACTTGAACTTGTTAACAAGCAGTAATCTGAGATTAGGAAGTGCGTTCGAGATGACCTCCTTTCGTTAACATATTCAGATCCAGTAATTATTTATATTTTGACTGAGAAGGAAGGCTGTGTAGGGTCAAATGGCAATTTAATCTAGATGCATCGCAAAAACAATTGAACGCTGTGCGGAGATTGTGTTGGTTTTGAAGTTTATCGTCGCATTTACGTGTTTTATTGATCCAACTTTTGTTTCAGAATCACACCTCGATACTACTGACAAACCAAGGTCAAATTGCAACTTCTGTTTTGATAAATAGCATCAATCGTAAATGTAAGTTAAATAAAGGAGAAAGTAAAGTAACCATGTTTAACGTCGATAACTCGTAACAGTAATTCAACTGACAAACCTGAGGTCGACGGAAATAAATAAATATCGAATAAATAAACACAATTAATTTCACTCGGGGAGAAAAACTCAAAAGAAACGCTCCAAAGCTAATGCGTACGCAAGGTCACAGGTTAACGCGAGCAAAACATGAGCCTGCAATATTATGTTCATTTCGTCAAGCAGCGTGGGCTCGAGGCCCCCTGCATCAAATCGAGGCGAGTAGTCAGCCACACGAAAAAAAAAAAAAAAAAATTAAATCGACGTGATTTGTAAGCGTTTTGCTTCGCTCGAACTTAATAATCTTGATTGACAAGTAAAGGCTAATATGCCATGTACTAAAACAGCATAAAAGCATCGAGAAAAAAAGGAATGTGAATCAATGTCAAAATTACACAGTGAGACCATTTTCCACGTGCAATAGTTTGTAATTCTTCTTCTCCCCTCCCCATATACAATTTCGATTTGGAAAGTGTTGATGGCAGGAAACTGTTCATGACTCCCAGAAAACAACATTGAAGCATGTTGAGTTGTGGGGAAGGGGGATTGAAATATGGTCAATTGTTTGTTTACAACTGAAAGCGCTTGGAAGGGTAATTTTCTTAAGAGTTTTGTCCACGATTGTACTGAGCATATACAAAATATACTATTTATATAATATATAACATACATTGAAGCTTTTACTGAAGTTTTGAAGGCTTTGTCTGTGAACTGAATTTCTTAACCAATAGAGACCAAGAAGAATTGTAGCAAGCTCTCACTCTAATTTTCTCACGCTAAAAGTTGAGTACTTGGTGTGCGCGGTTTTGATAACCTGGCTCTAATTTTACTGGCCAAACTGACTAAATGGTCTAGCTCGGAAGCATTGCAAACACTTATCGACGCAGAGCAATAACAGTATCTTAACAGATAGATTTCAACGTTATCAGAACATCTTCATCGGTCAACGAGTTTTTGAGTTTTCTGTAATTACTTTTCAATATTTCTTTTAAACTGGAAGTTGCTAATAGCAAGATAAGTGCCGCGAAAATACTCGTAAAAAGAAAGAAATGAAAGTAATTCTGAATCTGTGACTATGTTTGATTGAAGAAAGCTAAGGATAGTAACTGTTGTGGAATTCACAAGGGAGAAATAGAGAACAAGTACTTTTTGTCGGTTTGTGTATGGTTATCTTGACGAGTTTTGTACACGATTGTTGCTTAAGTGTCTTGTTGCCTGGCCTGCGTTGATCAGATCTTCTATCAAGCAGGCCGGTCTTATAACCTCTTTTGTTGTTGTTGTTGTTGTTGTTCTGGAAACCAATGACCTTCAGGTCGAGAATTCGGCGCTTTTCTATTACAAATCGAAGTCGGCAATACGGCAAGCGTATGAACTCAGCCCCTGGGTTTGTCTTTGACTTGAGTACAACTGACTCGTCCTCAGTCGTCTCTCGGTCTCTGAAGGGATTATTAATGAGGGATGCGCGGACGGGAGCGGGTAATGATGGGAAGGTCTCCCCTTTCCTTTCCTCCTTCCCATCATCCCTTAATTCATTAGTGTCCCCAGTTGACTCTCGCTCCCTTCAGAGACCGAGAGACGACTGGGACCGAGTCAGTGAGTACAACATGCTGATGTGTCCTAACAAGGACGAAACAGCT
>NC_090874.1:3734345-3751845 GCF_036669935.1 Montipora foliosa
GGCGTGTTAGGCTTGGTAAAGCATTAATGTGTGGAATGAGGGGTTTCAAAAATTATCGTCACGGAAAAGGTGCAAAAAGATTGATTTTTGCGTTCAACGACAAGAAAACGCAACTAAACTTGACTCGCGAGAGGCCTGGGAACGATTGCGAAAAGTACAGGGAACGGAAATACGTCACAATACTTGAATTTGGCAAGAATAAGAGTGAGATGATACCTGGTAGTGTATAAGACATTTCGGATGGAGATAATTATCTTAAAGTCTTGTAGTTTCATAGCAGTTTCTCCTTTGATAAATCTGATACAAGCTGGTCGCTGGATTCGCGAGGGTAATCATCGACCAATGTGGAATAAAAAAATACTCACAGTCTTACCTCTGAATATTTTGTTTCTAAACACTATTCCCGCATGACCTCCATTTTTGCTTAAGTACACCTGAGCCTTTGTCCCGTCATTTGCGGTCAGCGTGTGCACAAATCCGCCTTTGGCATGTGCTCTATTGGTGATTGGCTGACTGGCTGTTGAACGATTGCCCATTTTAGGGCCCACTTGTTTTGGTGCGGCTTGTATTGCGGTTGATGCATTTTTGGCGGGAACAGTTACTGCGGGCTTTGCGCGTTGAGCCGCAATGCTTACTGGGACTACTTTGTTAGTTTTTTTCGACGGAAGAACACTTGTAGCTGGGGTTGCTTTGAGTGTCGGTGCCAAGTTTGAAACGAGTGTGCTACCGGAAGTGAGGCTAGCGGGTTTAAAGTCTGCGTTAGCCGTCATTTTCTCGTCGTGTCTTGGAGACAGAGATGGCAGAGGACCTTTAAAAATCAGAAAATCATAATTTGAAGAATTGGATGCCCTCCTTTGCGCGTCACTTTTCTCATTAGTTGACCCTTCTACACGAGAAGCCGACTACCGGAAGGGAGTCATCTTAGCGATTTGTCTGTGAGGTACATTAACAGAGCAAACCTCAGCCCTCTTAGTGCAACCCGGAGCTAAGCGCGCAAAGACTTTGCAGCAAAGATTTGTACTTATTTTCCTGGAAAAGCCCCAGGTTACAAAGAAACAAACACCATCGCATTATTGGCTTCTGGAAGGATTAGCTGACTCACTCACAGACTATGAAACAAATAATTGCGTAAAATATTCTAAGCGTACCTCCCTCCGGGGGAACGTTTTTTGTGAATTGCTCCGACCCTCCTTCGTTTCCACTGGGCCTGTACCGCGCAACTGTTATGAAGCCATACCGCTTACTAACCGCGGTCCCAACTCCCAGTTCTGCTGTGTTAGCCCAGATGAGCTGACTGAAATGTTTATATGGTGCGTTGCTTTTCTTTGGAACTCCTTTATCAAAGTCATAGTTTTTAACCTCGTCGTACCAGCGTTGAACCATCTCTCTACAATTGACACAATTGTCAACCATCGCTCCTTCGCACTTTGGAACAGGTGGTTGAAAATACGCAAGGTTTTCACCTAAGGGGAGGAAAAAAAATTGTGGGCTGCATCCACTTACCTCGTTGTTCGTCCTCAAAATCACAGTAACTATGAAAATTCAATTTTCGACGTTATTGGTCTCCCTAGAGATTGTGTCCGTGATTATTTTGAAGAATAGAAAATACGCTCATCCCCATTTCCGTGAAGATGTAAAATAAGAGGACGTGTAGCAACATTCCCCATCGAGGAAGTCTGACTTCCCGGCGGGATGATCCCATCAACTTCATCCCGCCGGGAAGTCAGACTTCCTCGATGGGGAATGTTGCTACACGTCCTCTTATTTTTTTCACTTTAATATTGAAAGGCGCAATTTTTATATGTAGCCATAGGAACAGTGATCTTTTCACGTGTGAAGATAACATGTTATCTTAACATGTGAAGATATAGTGTTTTCGCGCGAAAGCTCACCTGACATTTCTTTGGTGTTTATATAATAAGAACGGATATTACACTTTAAACAAAATCCGGTACGGTTAGATAAGTATAAGACACAAATCTGTTTTTTTAGCTTAGGGTGCATCATTTGGGTTACAATAATAATAATAACAATAATAATTGTAAAATTAATTAATTATTCATCGAAGTTATGACCAATCAGTAGGTGCTATTTGAGTCACATGTACTCTCACGTAACCCCCGTCAATACAAACGGGGTTGATGAATTATTAAACAGTAGAATTAACTTTAAATACAAACTGCTGCTCAGATAATTAGTTTTCAGGAATTTGCATGGAATTACATGGTTTTGCTACAAATTTAGTTTGGTTCATTGCGCTGTTTGCACCAGGCTATGATTGGTCGAAGTAGTTACTTTGGGGTTTGTTTCACGACATTCAATTGAAAACCGCTTGGATGTTAATGTCTTGATTTTCTTTAGTTGAGCAGGAGTGATATTCAAATGATTGGAGAGGCTGTAAATCAAATCATATGAAATAAACGAAGGTTAAATCAAATGTCATTTTTGGAAAAGACGGGAAAACCGGAGTACCCTGAGAAAAACCCCTCAGAGTAAAGTAGAGAGCAAACAAACTCAACCCACATATTATGCTGAGTCCGGAAATCAAATCCGGGCTACATTAATGGGAGGCGAGTGATCTCACTCACCACTGTGCCAAATGCCATTGCTTGTTGATTATATAACTTACCCATCCTGTGATTTTGGACAGCGACTTGATCGTGTTGCAATGAATCCGTTGATGCCAGTTTGTCGGCCCAGGCCTGCGCGCCTTCAGCTAGGTCCTGTGACCACATAAGCGGTGGTACGCCATGTTTAGCGCGGTAGTTGTTATGTGCGTCGAGGCAATCTTGAGAAAATGGATCCAAAGAGCCTATCAAATTAAAGTGAAGGTGTAAATGACTTAGTAGTGCAAAAATGGATAGAGGTAGAAATAGATTTGCCACCTTTTATCAACCCAAAGGAGTTTTTTAAGATCAAAATCTGTAATTATAATTGAAGAGGGACGGGGACACTTTTAATGCTACCCAGTTTTAATCTAGAATGGCGCCATAAGTCATTCTCATTTTTGGCAGCAAGACTTTGGAATTCGTTGCCTACGTATGTTAGAAACGCCAAAGATATTTCAACTTTTAAATGTCTTTTAAAGAAGCAGGTTTTTAGATAGATTTTAGAATGGTAATTTTAAACTATTTCTTTTATTTTCAACGCCCTTCCGTTTCACGCGCATGTTTTAACGAGTTTTTATCACTCCTAGATATAGCGTGGGTAAATAAAGTATTGTTATTGTTGTTGTTGTTGTTATTGATTCCTGAACCCTCCCTTTCCCCCCCCCCCCCCCCCCATCCTCCATCAGCGAGTAAAATCGTCTGGCGTTAGACATAGTAAAATATATTAAGTCCGAGTCCCATTGCTAGGAGTCAATGGGCTAAGAAACCAAAGGAGAAACGAAAATAAGATCCACTGTATTCTAACAAAACTGCGGCCAAAGCAAATGCGTGGAAAAACAAAAATATATACATAACACAAGAAGTCATTTTGGTTTGTGGGAGACTTTCATGCACAATGACATGGTTAACCACTGAGTTACGTCAAAGCCGTGCATATGTCGCGTTAAAACTGACAACTTGGGATATGTGAGTGCTTAATTAATACTGATAATTTTTTTTTCATCAATGACCTAAATAGGTTTTACATGAAATCGGTCACTATTATAGCATACCTTTGTCTGTAGACCTTTCTGAATTTATAACTATTACAGGATTCTTTCCGTCTGCTGAACCTAACATAGATATAAAGTTTCATTTTATTGTCTTTCATTCTATGACTTAAGAACTGAACTACTGAGAACTTGTGTACCTGGGAAAATGACCAAAAGAAACCGGCGATATGTTTAAAACAGGAATTAACAGAAGGTTAGAGTTCAACATTCTTCAGGCAAGTCGGCCATAGTTAAGCAATGATGTCTGTCCGAAATCTACAATCTTGGACAAATTAAATGGAAAATTGAGACCACCCCTCCCCCCAAAATCAGTGATGGGAAAATGGTGCGTTTTGGCCTTCACGCGGCTTCATCCTTGATTTGGGGGGGGGGGGGGAGGGGGCATTTCTGTTTCTTTTTATTCTGTCCAAGATTGTAGCTGTCGAATACTTTAAGTCTGAATGGTCTATTCATTGCATACTATCGATGTTTTGCGCTCAACGGAACTAAAAGTGAAAAGTAATTTTCTCGTCAGATATTTACAATAAGAGAATATTTCAGTACGAGAAAGAATGAAACCTTGAACGACGTGTTTAACTCCATCATGGAGACTTTGAACCAATATGGCCCTCCCTGTCGCTTGCACTTGTGTTTGTGGCTCCGTGACATGTGCTGGTGTTGACGCGCCCGTCTTCAACGCGGGTGTATTAACTGAAGATGCCAGAGCATTACGCACAACTGGAGCGTTTGAACGAGGTATTTGAGGCTTTTTCAGAGAAGTTGCCGTTTTTCGCAGGGTGATGTTCTTGAAAGTGCTGGGTTCACTATTGGATGTTTTGTTTTCGGAATGTTGATCTTTATGCAATGCGGTGAGATTTTGTGACGGATTAGAGTGATGCGCTGTGGAGATAGACATTTTACACTGTTATGCCAGATAAAAATAGAGTCGCAATAGGCTCTGGTATAACCAGATTTCAATAACCTGGTAGTCCCAAATGCCGCCTCAAGATGATATGAATAATTTTTATGACTTTATTGACCTGGTGTCTCTGTTCTATCCCATCTTACTACATTGACCTTCAGCCATGTTAAACGTAATTATTATCCTGTAATGGACCGCGTTTTCTAGAACCTTAAAAAAACTTGGCTGCGCGCGACGGTGTTCAATGAAAAGGCTTGATTTATAGCGAGAATTAATAGCACGCAAGTATGGCAGGAAGCTCAAAAATCTCGTGATACCCTCCGTCGCTTCCCCCGGAGTAAAGGGACTCGACCAACGAGCTTAGCTTCCTCGAGCTATCACCTGCGGGGGGTGCCCTTGATTACCAACCGTGTATACAGATTTATAAACTTGCTAAATATGGTGCATTGTTAAGATCGATAAACCCCAATCTAGTTGTCTTCAGCTTGAATTTAGCCAAAATGGAATTATTTTGCAATGACCTCGATAATTTTTTGCTAAAAACGGAAGTGTGACAGTCTGAGTCGGTCCTACCAATCCCCCCTTGCCACTAACTATATCGACTTGACAATTTTGGTGACATTTTCTAGACCATTGTTAAAAATATCTGCGAGAGTTTTTAATGATACAAAGAAAAAGTTGAAAACGCCAGTCAAAACAGTTAGGTTGCTTGTATACTTACCCTTGTGAACATTCGAGATCAAGATGAGTGTTCAAAGTGAAGCGCTTTCTGTTAAAATTGTTTATTTTTACTCTTTAACTTAAGTGAGCCAGTGTGGCAATAAAACGTCCGTTGAAGCGAAAGCTATACAACTTGCTACTCCGATAATGTAGGCGCGACACCTCACAAGGAAAAAAAATTGTAGTGCAGGTCGCTTTAGTTCGTAAAAATTGATTTATGTTTTTAACTTTTTTTCTAGTAGGTAACGGTGAACGTTCCGGCTCTTTTGTCTCCAACCAAAACATAGTTATCTGTCTCTTTCTGATCATAACCACAAGACCAATTTTGCCTTGATCACCATGCGATGTGCCTTGATTCATTGTTTTGCGTTATGGAAATGCTTCACCGAACACGCAACCTCAAATTTTCAAAACAACAACTCCTGAAATTAAGTCATAAATGTCACTTACTTCCTTGACTTGGTGTCGATAATTCCCATAATATCAAACACGCAAAACCAAACAGATGAGCCTTCATATCCAGAAAACTTTCGTATTAGAAAATTTGCCTTATTGTTGGGTAAAATATAGAACTGAACCTCTCAAATAAACCAGTCCGGACTGACATCAACTCATTATTTATTACCTAAGTACTTTGTGACCCAATACCGTCTGCATAAGCAATGTTCTGACAAGCTAATTTTTTTCGCCTTTAACTCTTTCTTTTTTTAATAAACTTTATTTCGGAGAAAAGACCGAGATTCGGCGAATTAGAAATTAGCATCTTGTCCTGATATTATGGACAAATTGGTTTGACACAGAAAAGTGGGTTAATAATAGCCGATTAAGCGGGTATCCAGCCAAACGGGTACCCGAAATTGATCGGGTTGAGAGTTTGTTTCAGTTCTTTGCATGCTACAGTAGTGATCCCCTTCTATAGAGAACTGAATAAAGAGCGGGCTGTGCCACCACCGTATAAATCTCATTGGAGGACTTGACTGCGTATGTCAGGCTTAAAGTTTTAAAAATGTAATAAACATTAGACAGAAGGTTTTCTCCCTGTTTTTTTCCTGGTGGTTTCCATCTTGTTAAGTACTTGTCTCTTTCTCTGTTTCTTTTGGGCAGTGGCAGCAACCATTGACTGCTATTTTGGTCTTATTGAAATCTACGTGTGGTGTTAGATATGTGTTTATTGTGCTTCTAGTATATTGACTTAAAAGTGGCACACCCATCCGTGTTTGGATCATACGCATCGCTATAAATGCCATGGGAAACCTTTTTTACAGGTCCAACTGCAAAGAAATGCACAGTATTGATTTGGCCCTTAAACTCGGTCAAAAAACAGCGTTTTTCCACGTTCCGGAAGATCGTACGGGGCTCGAAATGTGGGCTTACAACGCCCTATAAGGCCGAATCAGTTGTCCATGGCTGCTACTTCCGGTTGCCACGTTTGTGCGCCTGCAAGGACACTTCAGATTGCGGGGTTCGTGTTAGACGCGTGTTACTTAGCCTGCGAATACAACCGCCTCTCATCGGTAACCGTAGCTTGAGAGGCGGCTGTATTCGCAGGCTGCGTGTTACTTTGCCATAATGATTTTGACGTTGCCAGGGAAACTTTGTCGGTCTCGTTTTACATTGAACCGCGGTGCTGTTTTGGGGTTGTAACTTCATGGTAGCACATACCGTCTACCCAGGATCTTAAGAGTACTAACAAACAAGAGAAAAATTAAAAGAGATTTACAAACTGCCATCCGAATATCGCTCTCGCGCCAATTCTGAAAGACCAGGTGAATAATTCAGATTTGCATTCCATAAAACAAAACAATTTATTCTTGCTTATCACATCCCTGAAAATATTCGTTCCTCCTAACCAGTGGTCGCTAGAACAACTTTCATGCCATTTTTGTGTTTATGCAAAGCAACCAAAGTAACAAAGTAACTTGACTCTTCTCAGGGTTACTCTTCCATTCGAGCGCTCATGTGCAGTCTGCAGCTTAACCCATCCCCTCCTGAGAGTGACACTTATAGGTTTTACTATGTATAACGCCAGGCCATTTTACTCGTCAATGGAGGCCGGGTTAGCCCCTGGTTAGACACGCACTGGTACAAGAGAAATGTTGATTCTAGGACAGCCCTAATCACGTGGAACGAGCAAGAATGGGTACGAGATTGTTCGCTCAACGCTCGATATAGTCCTCCTCATTTGTTTGACCTCTTGTTGGCTTTTTGATTTATGAGATTATTTCAACGATGTCTTTTCTTCCAAAATTATCCGCTCTATAATAATGGCAGGAATCGCAGAATTATGACGATCATGTAATGCACACGTATTAACTATTAACGGTGAAAATTATCGCATTTCTTCTTATGTCGGAATGATTTTAGAGTGAATTAATTAGAAGGCTTTTATGCTTTTTTCCTCCAATTTCTTACAGCTTCTAATTCATTGACATAACTTCAAACTTTGTAAATGTTAGAGTGAATTCTTTTTTTTTTTTCGATAGAACCTTTTTTCCTCATAAAGATACTTTTATTTCTGAGTATGCTGAAAGCAAGCAACTGTAGTGGAAGCTTCTCCCCTAGGAAATCTGACGCTTCAGACATTTTATTCTATAATGAGTTATCCTAGATCAGAACATCTTTCATGAAAATGATAAACAATAAAATTTCTTTCTTCCGTAAGGAGGTAGTAGTTAAGCTTGTCAAAAGTCAAGGGATATTTTTTGTCAAGTGTAAATAATACACAGAGTAAAATTGAAACAAAGCTATTTTCATGATCTTGAATATGATTGCGCAAGGCAGTTCTGTGATTGGCAGATGCAGGTACCAGAACGGATTTATTTATTTAGCTTTAACAACGCGGGTGTTTCTATTGATATATACCAAGCAATCTCCGCCCAGTGATTACGCTCTCCCATGTGAAAGAGCTGAGTTTCATTCTGAGCATCAACAATAAGCGTGATTGTTTTGAGAATGTTCCAGGACGCCACCGATGTAAGCCGGGGTCTGAGGCCATTGTATTCTCCTTTTATCAGTGGGGATCCTCCGTGATCTGAGAAAGTGGCCAAGACAGGAATATTAAAAAGGATACTTTTGGATGATCCTTTCACATCAAAGTTCAATAAATTTGCAAAATGCAAAGTCTATTTAAATAAAATTGCGCCATCCATGTGTTGATAACAACAAAAAACATAAAATCTCGTGTCTGAGACAATCGGGAAGATGCTTGGCGGAAAGAAAATGAAGTTATGCTCTAAAAGTTTTACGATAGTAAAAATAGTTCTATTTCTGTCATGGGCTGTTCAGGCCCACATAACAACACACTGCGTTTCAGGTTTCAAAAAGGCGAATTTGAAGACACACGACGCTGACCAGCCGAGCAGAGGCTCATCTTTGTTATCAATTCCTCGGGTACATGTCATGGGTTTTAATTTATTGTGATTTATTCATGACTGTGGCCAAGCCTTTGTTCCTCAACGACTTGTTTTGGATCACGAGAATAGCGTTTAAAGTTAAAGATATCTTCTAAACGATTTATGACATTTTACAGTGATGTGGAGAGCGTGCGCGTACCTTTTGGTTTTCACGACGTGCTTTGAACTTCAAGGTAAGAGTGTAAGGTGTTATAAGTTACAAATACGCGCAAAGGATCTTGCTAATGTCACAATTTCTGGAATTTGATTCATGAACGAGAAAATATTTTCAATTTGTCTTAAAAACGGCTTTCGTTTTACTATTATGCATTTGAGCGGGATCTTTCCGAGCAGGGTAAAAAAAAAACAACAGCAAGATTAATTTTGAAGTTTCCTTGTAAAACAAGAAAGAAGACAAATTGTTAAAAGAATTTACCACACTTCTACAACCTGTTGTTATCTCCACAACTTATCAGAGGGTGCCATAACGTCCTATTCATTCTTCTAGTGTTATACTTCATCCCCTTTAGTTCTGTAAAATTATAAACCATTAAAAACGCGGGAGTGAAACTATGATAGCGAAGCTACAAGTAGTTCAAGCTCAGAGCCCTCTGAATTAGCAGTCTGTTCTCGCATTTAAAGCATTAATATTTCATAAGCAATGGCGTCTGTGGTGTCAAATTTCTTCCTCGTTTATTTCTTTTTTCTGCAGTCAACGGTAAATTTCATATTAAACCGAAAAGTCACAAGCATAGAGAAAAATGGACAGATGACAAAGAATGTGAGTATTCTGAATGAAAATCATCAGTTGAACACGATTATCGGATTTTTTAGCGATTTAACGTTTAAATCTCAGTTTGGTTTAAGATAAAATGTAGGTAAATGGCCTGTTCATGATGTTAACGTTATGAGACGGAACTCTTCACATCATTTGAAATCTTGAGGGAGTTGTGAGTGCCTCTGAATGCTAATTGTGAGACGCGAAGGATTTTCCATAAATTTAGTTCGAAGAAAAGGGAGTTCACCGTTTTCACTGCGAGGTTTTTAGTTAGGTCTCGAATTTGTAAACCAGTGATGGCTTAAGATGTTGCCCGCGTTTCCGAATCTTAGTCCAGCGCCACTCAAAGTCAAAAGAAGTTCTTATGATCAAGAAGAGACAATTATCCTTCAGATTAGCTAAGGGTGCGTTCGATTGACCGTATGCCGGATTAGGTATACATGGAATAGAAGTTAGAAATCCTTCGTTTTTGCGGATATTCCGGCACTTTAAAATTGTTAAACACCTGCTGAAATGCTATTTTAAACATATCTTTATTATCCTTGTTGCTTCAGAACGCCAAATATACCCTTTTAAATCATCACTCCACGTATTCTTATTCTTAATAGGGTCAATCGAACGCACACTTAAAAGTCGATGACAGAACTAGAAAATTGTAAGTCACGTTTATCATTTCTAACTTGAACCTTGGCTCCAAACAATTTTGTTTGTGAATAGTGTTCGGTGTTCAGTCCTCCACAAATAATACCAATATTTTTTCTTTTTAATCTCATTTTATAATTTCATCGCAGCAAAACATGTCAAGAGAGACACCGTCCCAAACGGTAAGAAATTATGATTTCATTCTACAATCTTTCATGTTGATAAAACATTGCTAACTCATGCTGTGCGAACAGTCAAGAGTGTCTCAACATTTCAAGATTGACTTTTCCTACAGCTTTACCATGTAGCCCTTCGACCTGCATTTGTAAAAGTAGATCTCTTTCCCAAGTCACTCAGAATTAAATCAAAGTTGCGCATTAAAGCGGGAATTAAGTGCTATCGAGAAGTAGAGATATAAAGTTAACGAAATTAATTCAATGGCATGTTTTGTTAAATTTAAAGTAAGTTAATAAATAATGCCCTTCATGAAGGTTTACTGAAAATGAAGGAATATTAAAGCTGCCAGAAACTTCATTTTTCAATGTCCTTTTTTCTTTCGATCGCTTTTCTTAGTGTTCTAAGCTTGACTTCGGATTTACATAATATGCACCGTTCGGTTTTTGTCTCTTCTAGGTTGTTTTCTTTTTAAATTACTGGCTTTGCTAAACAAATTCCATTGCGAATACGACGGCCTTGCTTTGGGGCTCGAGGATCAGTGATAAATGAATCGACACCCGGTTTTTCGCCAAATTTATGTGAAGAAATGAATCCGACTGAAATATAGCAAAACTACTCTGTGAGATGAAAGAAATAATTGAACTGCGGAAAGAAGCTTGTAATGATCAAGATTTTGGTTAATCGCAGTTATGAACCTGAAAATCTCAGACTTGAATGGGATTTGATGAACCTCTGTGATACCAGTGCAGAGCTCTGCCAATTAACTATCTCCAACTTTGCTTTATTGCTCAGGTGTTAGTGCACCGCACAGGTATCGCCGAGGTCGTGGGTTCAAATTCCATTTATTCCTGATTTTTTCAGGCGTTTCTCTCGAGTATTATTCCTTAAGTAACGTTAATGGACCTGCAATGATCTAAAACCTTGACAATAAAATTCTTGAGAACTGAAAACTGCCCTAATGATGAATTCTACAGAATCAGTTAATACTCTTCTAACCCGTTATTTCTCATTTGCTTAAAATCAGGTTACCCGTCCTATGGATCGCTGTACGCTGCACAAACTAGTACATCTTACAACAGTGCAGGTATTTATTTTTACGCACAATAAACATGCTTACTCTAGTTTTTAGCCTTGATAACAGGGACTTCGAGATCTAAGTTAGCGATGTCCTCGAAAAAGTCACCTCAAAATACAATTTTGCGCTATCATCATTGCACAATGTAGGTAGAGTATCCTAAAAAGAAATCGGGTACAAGCGGTTGCACAGTACAACTATAGAATGAAAGATTAGCATTTCTATACACGCGTTGTCATCAAAACCTCATTGAAATTTGGTGATTTCACGTCGTCGTCATGCACAGTACCTTAAAAATATGTGCTAAAATGGGAGCCGGACATGCATAACGATTAGTTTTCCTAATTTAATCAATGATATCGATATTCTGTTTTGTGGCGTTGCCATTTAATTTTTGGCCTGCCGCCTTGCAATTGTTTGGCACAGAAGCAAAATAGACTGGAAAAAAACTTCCGTGGTATTAGTTTAATTTAAGGCACCAATATGCAGCTGCGACGTCATGTAAACGTCGACGAGAATTGTTCATTCAGAAACTGTCCTTGAAACGATCTTACTAAAATTTTACTAAGTTTATAGATGGTATCATCAAAACAATTTATGAAAGTCGGCGCTTGGACCTACTCACTAGAGATCAGTGCCTAACCCAGCAGTCATTCTCTGCCTAAACAGAGTGTTGTTTATCTGCCAAAGCGGGTTAACACTGAGGTTGTCAGGTATAAAGTACCCATTCTAGTCAGAACTGAAAGTAAATCGATCGGGTTTTCTTTTCTTGTAAGATTTTTTGACAGTTAATTCAAAACTTGCCAGACTCAATGGTCATCATGATCATCAACACCGTTACCGTCATCGTAATTATCTGTAATGAACTAACTAATTACACATTAGTTGGGTGCGTTTGACGATAGAACATCAATAGGCCTTTTGCAACAAACGATCACATGGTACAAAATCCGCCATGCTGGAGGGCAAGCTCATTATTATTCCCCCACTGGGACATTAAAATAAAGGCAAGTCAAGCTTGTCTGGTTCAGGTCTCTTTGTTTTAATGTCCTAGTGGGGGAATAATAATGAGCTTGCCCTCCAGCATGGCGGATTTTGTACCATGTGATCGTTTGTTGCAAAAAGCCTATTAGGAAAACGAAGAGCTCATGGAATACGAGCTCCCAATTGCGCATGTACTCCTTCTCAGAGCTACTCGTCTTCATTTGGATTCGCATGAGACCGAGGTGAAGTGCTCCTTGTAGATAGACAGATGACCAAAAATGGTGGTCAAAATATGAAATCGGATGGTATCTACTGATTCCTGCGTGACTGATTTTGACAAATGGCATGATTCCTGATTAACGTAAGTTGTCCTCCGTCGAGCGCAAAAATCGATCATCACCGCTGCATTGCGTTCGCCGTCATCATCGTAGGGAGCCATAGGAACCAAGATGGCGACAGCAACGGCAACGCAACCGAAGACTGGGTCTCTGCAAACAATGTATCATCACATTTGGGGTTTTCACGATAACGTGAGCATACAACAGTCAATCTTTCATGTTTACTCCAACTACGTTCCTACCAATCCAATTGCACCGAACTTCGACAACATTGCAGAAAGTGAACAGGATATTTGTCACGGTTGCGAAAATATTTAAGTTTAAGTGACGTTTGCGTTGTCTTATCATCTGATGTAATATAACTCAATTAAGGTTACATGAAATGCCACTCAGTTCCTGCGATACTTGTTTCAGTTTACAATACAGATACAGCATCTGCAGGTCAGGTGAAATCAGCTATGCCATATCCAGCATCTTCTCCGTCAGCGAACCCCGCTGCTGCCTCTGTAGATACCGCTTCATCGGTTGCTGCCGCGTCAGTTACTTCTACCCCTGCTCCAGCATCCGCTCCTGCTGCTGTTGCTGCCGCTGCCGCTCCCGCACCAGCCCCAGCCCCAGCCCCAGCCCCAGCTCCAGCTCCAGCTCAAGCTCCAGCTCCAGCTCCAGCACCTGTGGCCGCTACTCAAGCAACGGCTGCCGCTGCTCCAGCCCCAGCTCCAGCACCCGCGCCAGCTGCTCCCGTACAGGAGTCAGCTCCCGCTAGAGCTTCTGTGCCATACCAGGCGACATCTGGAAGTTACAGCTACAACTTCAATCCTGCACCAGCTCCTGCTCCCTACTACTCCTACCCTGCTCCGGCAGCTTATGCTTACCCATCTCCTTCCACCGCCTCTGCTACCGCCCTAATCGCCGCCGCTGGTAAGAATCTATTAAGGTATACAATCGTATCACTCATTGGCAAATTAGAAAGTACAGAGTTTGAGATCGGTAATCAACCAGACACCAGGAAAAATCACAACGAAAAGCAGTAAGGCAAATATTCACCACTAAGCTAAGCACTGAGTTGCTTTAATGCTTATAATGCTGAGAGAAAAATGTGTAAATTTTTTCCTTTCAGTGGCGCAAGTGGCTAAATCGACCTCTACCCAAGGTATGTCTCGGAAGATTGAACTGCTTCGACGAGACAAAAACCGACGACGAAACGAGAATCAAATTAAGAAAAACGTCACAAACAAAAACTGCTAATATAAAAGTAACAGAAATCATGTCAATTATGACGGCAGAGTTTGACATAAAATCGGTTCAGCTCTTAGCTTATCTGTCGAGTATTGTATATATGAATCATTTTTCAGATTTTAATTAACATTTTTTTTGTATCTTCCCTATAGGTTCACTTAAGGCTCACAGTAAGTATTCGTTTCAATTGTAACTTCGATCAATTTGTTTTAAACTTATCATAAGCGATGAAAATTCTTACTTTATATTTTTCTGTTCTCTCCGCAGCGCGAAGTAACACTGCAGGTGAGTTTTTTCCCCTTTAAGAAGAAATAGAACTTTACATCAAGCCCATTCAATCCTTGTTACGTATTAACATTAAAACGAAAATGGAGGTTTATTTGATAACAGATATACGAAAACAAAAGGAATTTTTGGCCAATCACATGAAATTTAGGTGAACAAATGCACCAATCATAATGAAACGCAAGCACTTGCAGCCGCGGCATAAGGCGCGGGAAAACCCGTGAGAAGTTAAGACGAAATCCGGTAGAAAAACGAGCAATTTCAGTTTTTAGTGGAAAAAAATCTGGTACCAGAATAATTTTAAGTATTTTACAGTCCTTTTTACGTTTCCTGAAAGCTAAAGATATAAATATTTGCCCGAAATAACACCGAAAACAATTTCCCATGGCAACGAGAAAAATTAAATCTCAACGTTCAGAGAAATTGTGCAAACACAGGTAAAATTTCATCATCAATTTCATTTCTCCAGTACTTTCAAGTATTTCTTACGAAGTTCAGCAGTTGTTTTTGACGTTTGGTGTTGCTAGAAATGATCTTTTTTCAGAAGATATTTAAAACAGTCGTACAGAAGTTTGCAATACGATGTTTATAATCTTGGTACTAGGTTTTTGTCCACTTGTTACTCGAAATTCTGGTGGAATCCGTCTTAAAACTAATCTCAATAAGCCATTTTGGAGTTTCAAAATACACATTGCGCGTCGGGATAGAAACAAGCATGTAACTTTCTCCTTTTGTCTCATTTTGTCATGGGAAAAATTTGCAGGGAACTCCAATCATCTTTTCACTGTAGGATGTGACTAAAATGGACCATTACAGTCCCAGGTGTGCCACTTAATGGCAACTACATAACAAGCAACTTTAAGGCCAGACCCATCGCTTCATGCGCCCTACGTATATCGTTTGTAGTGTTCAGTACTAATCTGCACTATTTAAGCCTAAGGGGGGTGGGGGTTATTTGCATTAAAAAAATGGATATCCATTTCACTGAAGCATCATACAGTCCCAAGAGTAAATGACGACTTGTTTTTCAGCAAAGAACCCCCCAAAACGTATTGCATTATGGGAATGGGAAAGTAGCGAATATAAAGAAATTGGGAGTTTGGAATTTACAGTCATAAAAATTTCCTCCTGATTGGATGGCGCTATGCTTGAAGATGCTACGAGATTTTAAGGCGATCCTAAATTTTTTATTGGCTTTTACGGCCATGCCACTGAACCTTTTTTTGTGATTGTTCTATGAACTAAATATTTGGGCATGCATTTGTACGAGCTTTCTTCAGTTTAACTTTCCACACTTAACAGGAGTTTGTATGGATGATGACAGAGCAAACAACTTCTGCTTGAAAGCAAGAAATCCATGTTTTTGTGAAGAAAACCACCACTTCATGTATAACTACTGCAAAGATTCTTGCAACTGGTGTGACTCGTCTGAGAATATAGGTAAGCATGTCCACAAAAACTGCTAAAATTGGCACATAGGTAACACATTCCCGTATCATGTGCGCAAAAATCTGCACTGCCTTGAAAGACGGGTGACAAAACACGTTTGAGTCAACAAGCGCGCGGCTAGGGTGACACAGAAGCGATTGCTAACAGTCTGAGATTCCAGGAGAAAAGTAAAATGCTTATCTTGTATATCTTGATAGTCTTGATGATCATGTCCAGACACCCACATTTTTTCTTTCTCCCGAAAGGCCACAGGTTCTGGAGAATAGTGAATGAAGCTCATCTTCCAAGATCGTGGGTAATCAACCAAATCAAGTTCTACACAGACAAACACGCGAAGCACGCAATCCCAACACCAGATCACCACAAGGCCTTCGCAAGTTCCAGTTACCTCGGATACGACCCCGGAAGTGCTTTTAACAACAAAAGCAACACTTACTGGCTTCCGAACGGATGGTACGACAGAGGAGCTGGGGAAGACTTTATCGGTTATGAGTTCCCCGAACCTGTTGCTATTAACTCAGTCCGTATTGTTCATCAGTCTGGGCAAGGAAACGTGGTTTCCAGGAAAATGTATGTTGAGGCCGCTGATGCTTATGGAGGACCATACACCACCAAATGGATCATCGAAAACAGCAAAGGAAGAAGCAGTAAAAGATTTAATAACAAAAGTATGTATGAAAGTTTAATTTGTTTACTGAGAAAGACGCTAAAAAGCATGGATTTCACAGTAGCCCGGCCATCATACGTTTCTTGAGTTAATGAAGGAAAATTCAAAATTATGGTAGCAATATAACTGCCAATAGTCCAGCTCTTCATATTCTGAGGCTTGAAAGTATGACGGGACCATAATTTTCAACCCCAATCATGGCTCTCTGAACCTCTCTTGCTGGCGCTCCTTCAACAGAACTCATGTACAGCGTGCCTTGAAGTAGCAGGACTAGTATTCGGGAGATAATAACTTCATGACTTCTCTTAACAGCATTCGGGAGTCTATAACAAGAAACGAAGGACTAGCCACCCTCCCCCGCCCAGTTTGAGTGATAGTTTCCTAACTCACCTAGTTCATGTTACATTGCCATTTCATTTGCCACGATAAACCAAAGTTAATTGATACATTTGTGTCGTATTCAGAGACATCGCCTGCTGAGTTCGGATTATGACTAATAGTCTTAGAAATTCAGAAGAGGAATGCGTGAGTCGTACGCGTACGCTTCAATTCATGGGTTCCAACGGCATTTGAAACTTTTCCGATTATTTTAATACGACGTCTTCGTGGTTTTTCTAATTTTTGGAACCAATAAAAATTATCAAGACAATGCTTCTATCAAAAAAAAAAAAGCGCCAAATGTGATTTCAATAGTAAACACAGTCAATATCATGCCATGTTGTTTTTCGCAGTGTGTCCTCTGTTCTGGAGACGTTTCTCAACTGATCAAGGAGTTTACTGCTTCAAGCTTAACACCGATTTCTTGACCTGGCACGAAGCCAGAGACAAATGCGCTGAATATGGTGGTGATCTGGTGTCAATCCGAGGAGATGAAGAGGCAGACTTTGTTAAAAACCAAATTCAGTTGTGTGGGTAAGTTTCGGAATTAGGTTGCATCTTAGAAGCTTTTTGCAGTTGAGTGTTGAACGCAATTTCCTCATTGGCGTGGTTGCAATACAATGAAATAGGTGTGCAAATTTTTTCAAGTCAAAAAAGTTGCGAAGTATCTTCTTAATTCTAAGCGTCCATAAATATTTACAACAATGGAGTTACCATTAGCTTAAGTGTTTTTTTCAAGTTAGGGTTTCGTATCTGTCCATGTAACTGTTTATTTTGAGGAGTGGAGTTAAGGAGAGAGTTTGTGGCTACTTTTATC
>NC_090874.1:3756845-3766845 GCF_036669935.1 Montipora foliosa
AACAGCTGGTGATGGAATTTATTCACTCAGTAAAGGCCTTGTTTTCTCTAGCGACGCAAGCACATGCGCAAGCATAATTAACAATTAGACCCGTCGCCCTTGAGGGCGAAGGGTCTAATTGTTTTAGTATCACCCAACTAGCCGGACAGAAAAGGTAATAATAAAGTTAGCAAATGCAAGTTAAAGAAATATTTATTTGGGAATTAAACGAAAGAAAGCGTCACGCTTTTCGCTACTCGAGGACTATTACTAATAGTCCTCTACTAGCGTAGCCAATCAAAATGCAGGATTTGCATTTGTCCACTAGTTGGGAGATACTAATGACGCTTATTTCACCGTGAAAACGGGGTTGACGCAAACATAAGCATAAGCATAAGCGCAAGCACAAGGATCAAAAATTTTCCTTTTCCGCTTCTGCTTGCGTTCGCTTGCGTCTTGGGAAAACGAAACACAGCGTAAACACAAGGAAATTTGCTGCGTCTGGCCAATTAAAGGACTCGTGCCAGATTCCCTGCGTCTGAGCATTTGAACAAAATGGCGGTTGCCGTGGTTGATTTTCATGCTTATGTCGACGTTCGTTGTCACTTAGCATAAGCTGCTTACGCTTGTGCTTGTGGTTGCGCATGCGCTTGCGTCGCTAGTGAAAACCAGGCTTAATCGGCTGGCTTTAAAATCTCCTACCACCAGCTAACAGAAACTGCTCCGCGCTTGGCGTCCTCTTCACTCAAGTTCTGTTGTGGTTCGTCTAATGGTCTGCAAGTATTCACAGCTGTTTGGTTCAATAAATGGGCCATTTCCGAACTGACTTCTAAACTTACCTTCAAAGAGTTCGAAGCCATTCTTTTGAGCATCGTTTTTCTTAATACGCGGAAATCATGCACTAGTGTGAACGGTCTTTGAAGAAGAAAATAGCTAATTTTTTTTGGCTTCGACTACTGAAACATTTCGCCCTGACTACACAAACACTAGTGATGTACTACTACTCACAATGTGAACCTCTAGAACTGGTAGACAATCCAATTGGTACCAAAATTAAGATCTACGTCCTTTGCCCTAAAATGTCAGGTATGTCCTTAAATGATATGAAAAGCTAACGTCGACATTGTGCAAAGACAACAACTTGGTTTGGATTTTTCCCTTTATTCTTAAATAGACAAAATTGGGCACTAGCCCGGTTGGCCTTAAACAAATTGTTCTCGAAACTGGTCTCTTTTTCATAATTTTATCAGTAAGGTGAATGTCTCAAGACAAACAAATTAGCCGCAAACATAACATATTTCTCTCGTGTAAAACAATGATGGCGAGTGTGACCAAAAGAAAATATTGCTCTCAACTGCAAACTGCTTTAATCCCAAGCCACACCATGAATATTTGATCCGTCATAAATTCTTTCAGGGAACCCTTAATGTTTAGGCAAATGTATGCCTTCTTAAGGCGGTTATTTTCAGTCATTCTGTCTTGAAAGCAAATACTGTCTCCTCGATGGCTGCAAGCTACTTTAAGTGCCTGCATCATGTTGAATTTAGCCGTAACTTACGGCCATATAGCATTTTCACGACAAATGTTGTTCGCGCTATTATCGAGCATCGACCCTCGACCCTCTCGCTAATTTGCAAGTGGCTGTCACCACCGCAATTAAGAACCGCGAAAGTTTTCACTGGTATGGGTCTCGTTTCACGGATGTTACTCATCTGGAGACGAAGAGACAGTGAGGGAGCCTGGGAGTTGATTTCTAACAAAAGCTGTCATGTGAAGTGGCCCAGTGATCTCAGCGATGGTGGCTCCTGTGATGTTTGCACCTCGGAGATTAGCATCCTGAAGATCACACCCAGTTAAATTACAGTTCTGTACAAAAATAAGAAGCAAATGGCAAAAAAAAAATCAATTCTTCGATAAGTGCTCTTAATGCACGGATTGGCTCACATGACTAAAACCCTGATCATACTGCAGTTATCCCTTTACCTAGCAAAATTACCCGGAGGTGGAAAATTTTTGTTGTAACTACTTGTCAAATGAGGAAATCGTTTCCATTTGGCTAAGAAAGAAAAGCAGCAGTTTTTGACACATTTTACCTTTTTATATTTTGTGGCTTGTCTTTAATTGTATCTAATGAAATTGATAGCAATTATTCTTATAATAACTAGACAGTATTGTTATAATTTGAGTATAAATAACGATACTAATGCTATAATAATTATTAAAGTAATTCATTTAGCATGCAAAGTTTAATACTGTTGAGTCCGAGTTAAACAGCAATATTTGAGATCTTATTTTTTAATAGTATTGTCCTACGTTCTACGATCTTTCGCCTGATGCTGCATGATGGGGATCGAAACAAATTTAAATCAGTCGGATCTCCACGGTCGTAAATAGGAACTTAAAGGGCCCCCACAGACAAGCCAATTGGTATCGATAACTTTTAATTGTCAATAACAAAAAGTTATAGATGACAAACCATCGTAAATGTGAGTCAAGTTATTTACTACAAATAGCAAAAATCAAGCCGTCGACAACAAAGTTGTTTTTTTGTTGTTTTCTTTTTCAAAAGAAAAACTTCTTTAGTTGTCGATGACAAACGCGGCCGTTTTGTTATCCACAACTCCCTGTCTCTCGTCTTTGAGCATGTTTACTTTAAGTCAGGGTTCTTCATTTCTTGGCGCTGTTTTCCCAGCCTCCTGCAAAATGTACCAACTGAACTTTTCGCAGGTGGAAACGAATTTCCTAACACTAACAGTTGTCGATTCAATTAAGATGTCGACTGGAAACAGTCGTCGATAACAACTTGCCTCGTCTGTACAAGTCAAAGACGCGGACGTCAACGAGAGTGCTACCAAACAATGACATTTAATGAGCAAAACAATCATTATTCACGTCCGTTTTGAAGTTTTATACGTTTTTTTTCACGTTCCCTGCAAATGTGCAAAGGAAGCGACCAAATCTCACGATGCATGCAAAAAAAAGACCGTATATTGGCGAACTTTAAGGTATCTTAAGTTTAAACACCTTTCTGCTAAATTAACTTCCTGGATGTTTCAGTTCATTGTAGAAGTTGAACGATCTGGAAAATGCGAAAACTATCCATTTTTGATACCGTTCTCGTTGAAGACGGCGTCCGGCGTAGATCTCAAACTCCCTAACATGTACTATAAAAACCTGACCTCTAAATCTGCTCCTGCTAATTCTGCTCCCCGTAAGTTACAATTCTGGAGGTTTGCCCCCTTGAGAGTAGCAACTCGAAGATTCACATTTCCTAAATTACTTCCTTCCAAATCCGAACCTTTAAGATTGACACCTGCAATCAGAAGCACAGATAAAAAGCTGAGCACGTCTACGCCACATGTTTTTATTTTATTTTATCAGAAACCCATGGGTTTCTGATTTTATTCAACTGACCGCAACTTATGATTTGTATGACAAAAAGCACATTAAATAGTAGAGGGCAATGCCTAAGGGCTCGAAATTAACGAAAAAAATCCAGTCGCAATTTTGCAACAAGATAGGAAAATTTAGTCGCAAAATCGTAGCGCTGCATTTGTTGTCAGCGATTTAGCAAAACAAAATATAAGCCCCCAATACATGTGTGTAAGGAAACTGCTGAAAATAGCGAATGATCGAGGGAATGGAGTTGTGCACGTAACATCGCAGCTAAATTACGCTACAATTACAAGTACAAGAAAGGGTTACGTTTTTGCAAACGTTGGCCGTGTAGCACTTATATTTCAACAGACTTAAATGATTAGATTGTAATGTTAAGTGCTAGTTTCCTACCCCATATGAACCATTCGAGCGTTAGCCCTACTTATTGAAATGGGCCCACACAAGGACAGAGAAAAACTCCGACCAGGGTGGGAATTGAACCCACGACCTTCGGGTTAGATCACCGCTGCTCTACCGACTGAGCTACAAGGTCAGACGGGAGCAGGCCGTGGGAACAGAAGATGTTAAAGTCACTGCAATGAACATGTACAAGTACAAAGGAAGGATTACGTTTTTGCAAACGTTGGCCGTGTAGCACTTATATTTGAACTGACCGGCTTAACAGATTAGAGTGTAATGTGAAGTGCTAGTTTTCTACCGCATATGAACCATGAGAGCGTTAGCCCTACTAAAATTTCCCGAAATTTTTTTACTGCAAAAGTTCACTGAAGTTATCTCTGTCCGGCGGGTTAGTATCTGGATGGGAGACCTCAAATATACACCACTTTGTGCCACAAACAGAGGACCGAAAATTCTATTTAAACGCTCAAAAACACGAACTAAGCAAGGTACGGATTTGTTAGCTTGCTTTATACAAAGCAAATATTGATGCAAAAGTAAATATATATTGATACACAACTTTTAGGAAGAGCGGAAGGAACGGTCGATCGAGAATAAAATATTTTGCCATCAGCAACAAAATTTGCGACATGAAAAGAGCATAATTTTTGAATCTGCGAAAAACATTTTGGGAGATTTTTGCTACGTTCAATTTTTCTATTGTAACGTTGGCTGCACAACTAAACCGCAAACTCGAATGTGACATAGAATTCAGCAGGCACCGTGATCAAGTTACCTTGCGTGTTTACTCGCGAAACATGGGATACATCTGCGTCAAAATGAAGGCAAGACGCCGCGTTTTTGTTTTTGTTAGTTTGGGTTTTTTTTTCTTTTAAGTGTTGTAAAGTTTGACAAGAAAAGTGCGATATCAGCACAAAGATCACAATCGCCCAACTCTTGATCGAGGTTGAGTATTGTTTCTGCAAAGTCCAAAACTTACTCTCCAAGGCGAGGTTATTTATCACCAGGTAATTCCATCGTCTAGGAAAATGCAGCTGCTTTATTATTCATCAGCGCCACACATTCTTCCCGATTTTGGGGCTCATTTTGTTGAAACTCAAGCACGTTTCCAACAGACCTGTTTATTTTGGTGATTTATGCACGCGCTGCGGGCCTATTGGTACCACGGACACTCTCACACTCTTACCCTCTTACAACCCGGTGACATAGTGAGTGGTGCACTTACAGCGCACTACCACAAAATACCGTAATACTCTTTGTTTGTCCCTCCAAAATTTTGCATAACCATTGTTTCCAGTTTCTCTTGAGACCATTTTAAGTCCCAAGAGAAAATATAAACAATCCTTTTGCAAGATTTTGGAGCGAGAAGCGCAAGTCTTCATGCGCTGAAACCGACTTATCCAGTTTCTCGGTCCATAATCCGTCTTTTATGAATTTATGTCGGACAACACTAGCGGAACTTCTTCAATTAGAAGGGCTAAGGCTCGCATGTTTCATATGGGAGGAAAACTAGAACTTCACGTTACCCTCTAATAGTTAAGTCTGTTCAATTCACATTAGTCGACCAAACCATAGGTCGATTTGCCCGTTTATGGTAAGTTTGTTCTGATGTGAAAACAGCCAATGACAGTGATTTCATGATGTTACGGACCCATAATGAGTAGAAGCAGAGATTTTTAATTCATCACTTTGTACACACAGTTTTACATGAGTAGGCTTTTCAGAAGGATGCTTGTTTAAGTATTTTAAGCCACCTATTTCCAACATCTTAATAACAGCCAATAATATAAAACTTCTCAATGAAATGTTTAGCATTTGAAAAACATTTCACGTACGATAGATAACAGAATCAGGGCTGAGTGGAGGGATTTATGTTTTAAAAAAGAATTGTCACACGGCTTTCACTCTCATCGTGTTTAAATAAAGATGTCGTAGCTTTGTGGTCTCTTACCTTCGAGATGAGCCCTGGTACCAGTTGGGTCTTCAAAATTACACCCCCTGAGAGAAGCGCCTTCCATATGAGCCCTTTGAAGACGAGTACAAGTTAAAATGGCTCCCTGTGTAACAAAACAGAAAACAATATTTAAGCGGGGAGACGGACACATGATTCGACATAAAGGTTACCTGCACTACCTGCCGCAACTTTAAAGTGAAAACGTCTTTTCAACATAATAATCCTTTGAAATTGACGCTGCAAGTTCTAACATTATTTTATAACCAAACAGAAGTCTTAATCGATTCTGCTTCTACAGTCACTAATACTCGAAAAATCTTGAAAAAGTAAAACACAACAAAACCATAGTATACTGGTGTACATTGTTAGAACGTGGTTTGAAAACTCTCCGTGATTTTTTGCTTAAAATGTGACTTCTGAGACTTTAAAAGTTCATCTTCGTGTTGATTAATTGAAACAATATTTCGAACGTTCAGTAGAGGCATTTTACAAGATATTCTCACAGCAGGCTACTTTGCACTCATAACCACTTTGAGATAACTTGTTTCTTAGAATTTTCCGCCATAATCGTTTTATTCACTCAACATTAGCATGCTTAGCAAAATTACGGCATTTTGAGTAGAATTCTGACTTCATATAAGACGAGATTTATTTGGAGAAAAATTCCGAAATTTTCGTTTCAGAAAAAAAATGGATCAGTTCTTTCCAAGACATTCGCCCACAGAGTTAACCTTTTCCCCAAGAATCATTGCACAACCCGGAAAGATTCAGTTCCCTATTGGTCATTTTGCATTTTATTGTAATTTGAGCTGAGGAGAAATGTTTTGTTTCATCATTACACAATTTAATTCAAGAGAGCGATCCATTCCGCCAATGGGCATAGAACAAGCTAAAGCGGTTTACTCAAGTGGAAAACAATGTCCATTTTAAAAGAACATTAAAAAATGCCAACACAAAACTGATACTGGCTTAATATGTCGAAGCCATTATTTTTAGACTAAAGGCTATTTACATCCATGTGTGCTTCAGACAGATCAGCTCGTTCCAAGCAGCAGTTGGACAGGTTGGCGTTTGTAAGGTCCGTCTTTCTCAGGTTTGCCATCTTGAAGTTAATAAAGCGTAGGTCAAGCTTGGAAAGATCAGCAGAATCTAAATTTATTCCCTTGGCAAGGAAAAAATAACATGAGAATAAAATCTTCGCTAATGAACGAAAATGTTTGAAGGATGTTAATAAAACTCACCAACAAATAATAGATGAGCTGCTGTCTCAAGGCTGAAGCTATTGGTCGGAGGGAAGGAAGGGTTTTCAGAGCAAGCCGCGAAAGGACCCCGGAATTCATATCCCATCTGGCACTCGGACTTTTTCAGAGTTTCCAGTGGATGAATTTTCAATAACATATATGTATCATCATTTAGATCGGTAGCAACAAAAATTGATTGATTTGGGTGAGTCGGATATAAAACGTTTAAAAGCACCTACAGAGCCATTGTTTCTCTCTCATAAAACCTGCCGATTAATGCTGATCCCAGATTACAAATTAATGAAGCAGTTTATTTATCTACTCCCAAATGCTGTTCAACGCTGATATTCGGCAGAACTTTACATTAGAGGAAGTCAATTTTGAAAACCAAAAATAAGCAAAAGGAACTTTAACGACAAAGTTGAAAAAATGAAACCAAACTTTGCACTAATCCTGGATTAAGTTAATCGGCTTTCGAACAACCGGGCCCTGCACTACAGATCTGAACAGGGAGTTTAAGAAACCACTACGACTACGGCGACGAAAACGTCTGACTCACCTCAGAATATAAGTTTATTTTAAAAAGTATTTCACGACGATTTCATCTTATTTCTGGTGTACATTAAAGTAAAGAGAAGAATGAAAAATTCACTGCGCGGTGTGCCCACGTTGTCGTCAAAACCTTAAAATAGGACATTTCAAGTTGTTGTTTTGACGAGAGAGGAGAGAGGCTCACAAAAATGCGTGCAGCACGATCATATTTCCTCTTTTAACTATAATATTACTGCTTTGTGGGGTTGTCGTTGCCCCATCCATCGTCGTTTCTTATAAGCCCACCTTCAACCGGCAGGCATTGCGTGCCGTGAAACAATTTTCACATATGAAAATCCGGTCAAAGCTGAAATTCATCCAATCAGATTGTTACGATAAGCAATGCAAATTTCCACAACAAAAACGAACGGTCGGAAAGCCTGTCGGCTCAAGATGGGCCTTTACACATGTAACATCTACGAAGGCGACGGCGATCAAAATGCCACTGAGGCCCGTTTTAAGTGTTTTAAACGTCGCATTTTTACATGTGTTGAATCTAATGCAAATGAGCGTAAACAATAGATTTTTGGCCTAAAAACAAAAGCATTTCATGAGCAAAACAATGGTCTTCAAGCGCGTTTTGAACTTTTGTACACTTCCTTTCTGTTCTCTGCAAATCGGCGACGTGAAATGACCAAATCACACGTTGTAGGGAAAACGCGATTCGTTACTAAACAGCGATTTTGATCTTCTTCCTTAGCTTTAAAACCCTTTCTGATCTGTTTACTGGTTTGTAAAAGTTCATCAAACCCGGATGGCGAAAAAGTTGAATTCGTAGTTTTAATAGAAAATTTAGCATAGCATTTCCGTGATAGGGCAAACGCAAAACGGGAGGGAACTTTTCTTATACTAACTTTAGATTTGTCTCTCTCTTTTCGGAAGTTAAGCGATGTCTGTTGCTAACGGGCAAAAAATTAGCCAAAATTAAACAAATTTCTTGATTTGTGGCAAAACGAAATTTTTGCAAGTTTCAGCTCCATTTGGCGTTGTTTTAACTTTTGGGTAAAAAACGAAAAGACGGCGTTTCATGCGTACACTCCCCTATTTTTAAATAAAATTGCCTGAGAGGTCTACGGCAACCCAAGCGTTGTGTTTTTTTTTTTTTTTTTTTTTTTTTTTTTGGGGGGGGGGGGGGGGTCGTTGCTTGTTAAGGATACTAAACAATAATTATTATTATATTACCTGGCAACGTAATTCACAAGTTGAAGGAGTTGACAATATAATTTTGATGAACTCGATCCTTGAGAGCGGCGCATCTTCAGATTTGTCAGTAGCCTACAAAATTAAACATAGATATAATTCTGAACATCGACATTCAAACCAACAAAATTCAAAAGCTGACAAGTTTTTTTAACATTGAGCTGATTAAACAAGACCGAGTGATCCGAAGCAAAAATACACAAAACAAAAAGAAGAAAAAACTGAAAACATTATTGCCCGTTACGAGCGTGTAATTTGCGCAAACATCTCAGCGCATTGCATGTATTTTAGACCTAAGTGCGTGTTATGGTTTTGCTATTCCCGCAATCACAATTTGCTAAAATTTAGTGATGAGGGAAGGACATGGGAGAAAGAATTAGGAAATATTTTTGCAACTGATCACACCAAAACCGACAACCATAGCACTTTCATATCAATGTAGTGAGGAACTTGTAATGAGTGGTCGAGTGTTCAACCTTTAGGGGACATGCACTCAGAGTCTTAGTAATAACTAGAAGGAAATTATTATAAAAACACCAATGAAATACCCGGTGAGCTTTCGCACGAAAACATGATCTCTTCACGTGCAAAAATAACACGTAATCTTCACACGTGGAGAGATCACCGTTGCTCATGTTGAAAAACATTCCATAAGTTCATTCAGCTCACTCGCGAAATATTTTTCAACACTAAAAGATACGAGTACTGTCTTTGTAATGACGTCTCTACGTGAACAATAGGCAATAGGATCATTAGCCTTAAACCAGAAACCCATAAGGGTTGAAACGTGTAACGGCCCCTTCTGTGCTGGGAAACAAGCTTCTGAATGTTCAATTTGCTAAGTACCATATTTGGAACAACAAGAGCGAGGGGTTTCCAAATATGGTACTTAGCACTGAAACATTCAACCAATCAGTTCGCACTGAATATTCGGAAGCTGTGAACGCGCGTTACACGTTTCAACCCTTATGGGTTTCTGCTTATACCCAATCTTTCTCTGTTGAATGGTAAATAAGCAACAGCGGTGACCCCTACTCTGTGTTGTGGCCAGATGTGATAAAATTTTCTCATCATTATTCGTCGTTAGGGACCTCATTCTCTATCGTATAAAAATCCGTTTTTGAAAGTGTGTTTGCTTAACACCTGACTGGCAAAATCTTGAGCTTTGATTTTTATCGAAAGGGTGTTTACTGGTACTTTAAGCATAAGCTTTGGATTTCTCGGTCCGCCATAATTA